>NC_141086.1:33836197-34118697 GCF_041138505.1 Cibotium barometz
TGGATATTGGTATTTAGTTAAAAGAAAAAATTTTATGGTATTTAAGTAGAGAAAGAATTGAATTAATTTTGGGTGACAAAAGAGAAATTTTCACCAAAATTCCACCTAGAGAATTAGGGTTGATAAATTAAGTGGTAGAAAGAATATCTTTAAATATTTTATGTGGTTAAATCACTAAATTGGTATTTACCCAAAAATAGATTAAATGGAAGAAGAGTATTTTCATTAAAATCCAATATTCTCTAATAAAACCATTTCTTAATCTACTATGGAAAAGAAGGAATGAAATTCACAAAGTTGGAATTTCCTTACGATTAGAAATTCAGTAGATGTTTATCTGAAGAAAATTCTTGTTAGAACTAAACCGAATGATTTTGGTTAGACCACGAGAGGGACGGTCAATAAATCTACTTGTCCATCTCTCGATCTGAATCAAGCAAAAAACTTCATGGACCAATTCCAGTTCTTAATACAAAGGATAGACTATCGTTGAATTAACTAGTTTTTCCTTGACCAAAATCACCAAGAATCTAGTTGGACAGTCAGTCAAATGATGGGTAGATTACCCTGATGAGAGATTAAGGATTCTTATTTTATGAAATTGGGGATTAAGGAAAAAGGGTTTTGGGGAACCGATCTCAAACTGGGAATTTTACTTGCATAGAACCTCTGTTTTCATTTAAAGGACTGTTTTATGCTAGAATGCTGGAGGAAGCATTTGGCATGTGTTTTACTAAGAGGAGGTTTGTTGCAACAGCTGTGGCAGCAGCAGGGAGTCGTCGAGGGACGTCGCTCATGGCAAAGCCTGCCGAGGTCTTGACTAGCCTCGGTACGGTTAAAATGGTGCGCTTCCGGTATGATGGGCGAGGACCGACGAAGTGGTCCCTGAGTGAAGTGCTAGGACCTGTGATACCATTAAGATAAGATTAGTTGCGTTAGTTAGATTAAGTCCTGAGAAGACCCTTGTTCTCTGGGAGGGAATCAGCCAGCTGTGCCTCGTTAAAGGAGGAAAAAAGCAGTGATTCTATGGACCAAGTGCAAGTCTCTTCTTTGATCTGATCATGTGGCTTCAGGTTCGGTCGGATCAGTTTGAATAGTTTGAATAGTTAAGACTTTGACCCGTTAAATTAAATCTCCCGTTCGAAGATTTTCCCTGGAGGAATCGCCCGTGCCTTCTGAGTGAGGGAAGTTTTTTCGGGTTCGGTTTCGGAGGAACCACCAAGCTAGTCTCTTATCCAGACATCCGTGTGCGAGAGGCCCCAAGTGTGGATCCTTGCCCCGAGCGAGAGGCTGAAGCGGCTTCCACTGCCAGCGCCCTCAGAGGGGGCATCGCAGAGGGCGCGGGGGTCTCACAGCTGGTATCAGAGCTTTGTTGAAAACTAATAAGGACAAATGAATTCTTATCATAAATTTGTAAAGAGCATTTATGTGTTGTATTTTTCTTCCTTAAGCTTCATTAACGAAGAATTTTAATAAAAGAATTTGGTTATATAGATGGAAGTTCCACACTTATCTGGTGTTCCTGACCTCACCCAGTCACAAGACATGACTGCGTTCACCTTTGAGCATCTCATCTCTTGCGCTACAACTCAAACAAGCCGAGCCAGACTCGTAAGCCATTTCGAGGATCTATATTTCCCTGACCCAGCGGAGAGACGGCATCACAAGTGGTTTGCAGGGCAGTATGTCCA
This sequence comes from Cibotium barometz, assembly GCF_041138505.1. Taxonomy (NCBI): domain Eukaryota; kingdom Viridiplantae; phylum Streptophyta; class Polypodiopsida; order Cyatheales; family Cibotiaceae; genus Cibotium; species Cibotium barometz. The sequence continues at coordinate 33,837,889 of NC_141086.1, forward strand.
CGTCTCTTGCCACCAACATGCGATGCTGAGGTAGAATCTCTCATTAACCATGATTTTGATGAGGTTGAAAGTGACACATGGTGTTATTTTATATCACTCAATGCCTCAAAATTTTAGATTTTCCTGCCAAATCTAAAGACTCCTTAGTTGCTTTATTCCTAAGGAGAAGACAGTAGCTCCCTTGGTGGCAATAAGGGAACATTTGTATCAGGGCATGTTTATAGCCCAGTATCGTCGTCTTATGCATCTCCTAAGGTGATTTTGACTTCTGGAGCCGAGCTGCTCTATGTACATATTGCAACCTTTCTATAAATAAAGAAATGTTTTGTGGAAAAATTCCCTATTGTATAAGTGATTGTTTATTGACGAATTGATGAAGTAAAATCTGTTTACCAGACATATGTCATAGATCTCCAATAAGATCATTTATCTTGTTTAAGAAATTATTTTTCAAACCTCTTAAATCTTAGGATCTCGTGGGCAAAATCAAAATAAAAAGTTAATAATGTATCATTTTTGGTAGAATGATGAGGCGAGGGAACCGTGGCCGTCAGCCAGATCCTCTCACTGCTGCTGATGAAGAAGAACTTGACCCCGACGTTCGTAAGGCTCTTCACAGAACTCAGCCAGGACCCTTCAAAGGTGAAGGGGAGAACCTAGGCGATGCTATAGAGAAATGGGTTGAAGCAATGGAGGAGTATTTTGATGTCACTAGCTACAATGAGAGGAGCAAAATGGATATTGCTAGGCTCAAAATTGTGGAAACAGCCAGGGTGGCATGGAAAACCATTGCGACACCAACCATCTGGACATGAATACCCAGTCCTGGAATGATCTTAAAGCCTATCTAAGGAAGAGATTTTGTCCCCCCAGATTTTTAAAAACCAAGATGAATGAATTCTTAGAGCTAAATCAGGAAAGCAAAACCATCGAAGAATATCACCAGGCATTTGCTCTTCTCCTCAAGTATTCACCACCTCTAGATGAAGAGCAACTCATGGCCAGGTTCATTCGGGGAATGAACAAACCCTTCGACACACTGGTTAAGAATGCCAAGCCAGTGTCCATGGAAGAAGCTGTCAGAATGGCAAAGGACTTCGCCAAAGCCTTCATTGTGAAAGTCCCGCCAAAGCCAGCTCCCTCATCCTTCAAGAGATTCCAGACACCGGGAAGTTCTTCCAACCTTCCGCCTCCAAAGAGACACCAAGGTCCCAACCAGAATCTGGAGTCGGGAAATTTCAAGAATTAAGGAAGACCTTTCCCTCAAAGTTCTTTCTCAGGAACTCCAGCTCTCTCAAGAATGCAAAGGGAAGAGCTTCGAAGTGAGAACAGGTGCTTCGGATGTCACGGGTTTGGGCTCCAACTCAAGGATTGCCCATCTCCTTCTATGGGCCAAGGAAGTCAGGGTCCCAGAATTCAGAGATAGACTCCTTCGTATCAATCCAATCAGGGTCCCGCATGCCAAAATCAGGGCACCACAAGAGTGCCAGCTCAGCCTGTAGCCTCTATACAAAGCAGTCTCCGAACCCCCTCTGAGAATTGGAGTAACCAAAGAGAGAGAGTTCCACCTCAGACTGCAGAGCTAGAGCTGTCACTACTATAGCTAACAAAGTGGAGGAAAAAAAGGACAGATCTATGCAAGCAGTAATAGAGCATTAGGGGAATAATCGTCAATTTTCAGTCCTCCAAACTCTAGCAGAGTCCTAGGGTGCAGTACTCATTCTTTTATTTCCCCAGGATGTCTGCGTAAGTTAGTCCTAAATAAAAAATCAGGGAAACCTATGCAAGTGGAATTGGCCACTAGAGGAAAGATTCTTTTCACACACCTTGAGATAGACCTTATTGAGTTTAGTCTAGATGGGAATGTAACAGAGTGCCAGTTCAGAGTCCTACCCTTGGGAGTCTATGAAGGAATCCTTGGAATGGCTTGGCTCCATAAGAATAAAGCTAATATTCATTGTCACAAACGAACCATCTCTATCCTTGACCTTCACGAGAATAAAGTTCAAGGAATTGGAATTTCCAGATCCCTAGTGCTGCAATTAGTCAAGGCTTCTAAATTATTAAAAGGGCTCAGAAAGAGGCAAGCTGTTTATGTCGTTCAGATGAATCTAGTAGACATAGTTAAGATAACTGTTAGAGCAGGGATTCGTCAGATCCAGTGTCTCACCTTGGGGTGTGCTCGTTCTCTTTCAAAAGAAGAAAGATGGAATGTTAAGACTCTGTATTGACTACAGAGGATTGAATCAATTAACAATTAAAAATAAGTATCCTATTCCTAGGATTGATGAACTTCTGGATCGGTTAAGTGGGACCCAAATGTTCACAGAGATAGATCTCAAATCCGGGTACTACCAGATCAGAATCAAGGAACAGGACATCCCGAAGACAACATTCAATACTCGTCGCTATGGGCATTATGAGTTCACAGTCATGCCATTTGGATTGACTAATGCTGTGAGGTCCTCGCCCGCCCGCTTCCGGGCTCCTGTCGGCGACGCGCGGAAGCGACCTCGGCCTCCCACGTGGGGCGGGGGTCCTGCACACTCGGGGCCTCGCCTGCTGCTGCTGCGGATGTCCGAGACGAGAGGCTAGCCCGGGGGGTGGTCCCTTTGAGATCGGGCCCGGAAGACCTCCCTCACTCGGAAGGCACGGGTGATTCCTCCAAGAAGGTTAAAAATCTTTTAACTAGGAGATTACTCTAACGAGTCAAGTTTGGACTAAATTAAACTGATCTGACCAAACCTGAAGTCACACGGTCAGATCAAAAAGAGACTTGCACTTGGTCCATGGAATCATCGCTTTTTTTCTCATTTTCGAGGCACAGCTGATTATCCCTTCCCACAGAACAAGTCTTCTCAGGATTTAAACTAATTAACGTAACTAATCGTATCTAGTTGTTTCCTCCGATCCCGCCTTCCGGCCCATGGGTTAGCCAACCACCCGCCGACCATTGAATTGGTGGGATTTGGTTGGGTTTTTTTGCGCGGGTACCGAGGAAAAGAGTTCCCAGGCCCCCTAGTCGGCGATTCATGCAAAAATCAAATAGGCATACCACATACACACCCAATATGAAATTGCCATTTATAACAGATTTTACTGGCTTTAAGACAATCCTTGAATAAAATCATAATATTTTTTATCATTATTTTCCAAAATTCCAAGTCCATTGTATTACAAAAATGCATCCTCTAAACTCTCCATTGAAGACCAGCTGGCCAACCAACGAGATCTAGTATCAAATTTTTATTTCCAAAAACCTTTCCTTTTTGTCCATAAGATATCTTCCTCGACATACGCCTGGGTGTCCTAGCAATTGCGATGCATCGCCTGGTCAGAACCCTCTAGGATCCTCCCTAGGTGTCCTAGCACTTCACTCAGGGACCACTTCGTCTGTCCTTGCCCATCGTATCGGAAGCGCACCATTTTAACCGTATCAAGGCTGGTTAAGACCTCGGCAGGCTTTGCTGGTGACGTCCCTTGATGACTCCCCGCCAGCTGTTCCAATGAACCTCCCTTTAGAAAAACATAAGCCAAATGCTTCCTCTAGCATTCTGGCGTAAAACAGTCATTTGAATGAAAAACAGAGTTTCCAATGCAAGTGAGATTCCAGTTTGAGATCGGTTCCAAGACCCTTTTTCCAATAATTCCCAGTTTCATAATGAGGATCCTTGATCTCTCATGAGGGTAATCTACCCGTCATTTTATCCATTTATTCAACTAGATTCTTGGTGAGATAGGTGAGGGAAAAACTTAGTTCCGGTAGTCTATTCTTTGGATTTAGTTATTGGAATTGGTCATGAAGTTTTTGTCTGATTCAATTTGAGAGAAGGACAATTAGGTTTACTTTCCGACCTCACGTAGTCTAACTAAATTCATTTAGTTTAGTTCTACCAGGATTTCTTTCAACTAAACATCTAGTTTTTGGGTAAATATCCATTTAGTGATTTTACCAATTCAAATATCCAAGATATTCTTTTTCCCACATAAATTCTCAACCTTAATTCATTAGGTAGAATTATGATGAAAATTCATCTTTTGACATTAGAATTTAATTCAAATCCATCTTTTCTCAAATATCATGGAAATTCATCTTTTAACTAAGATATCAATACCTATTTCTTTAATACCTCTCATGGAAATTCATCTTTTAACTAAGAGATCAATACCTATTTTTTTTAATAAACTTGAAATCCTTCTTTTTCTCATTTCAATGAGTGTAATCCAATTATCGTGTTGGGGATTCCTCTTTTCCATAAATTAAATCTATTAAAATTCTTCATAAAAATAACCATTAATTCCTTTAAGCTAAAAATTCCACTTTTCTCATCTAAACATTTGAATTCCAATATAGTGGGAATTCCTCTTTTATCATTTAAACTTATCTGTGCAAAAAGATAAATTTAACTAGATTTTTCTCTTAAAATTTAAATAAAAATCTCCATTAATTCCTTTGCACTAGGAATTACAAGTTCTTCATTTAATTAATTGGATTTCAATATGGTGGGAATTCCTCTTTCATCATAAAAATTTATCTACACAAAAAGATAAATTTAACTATATTTTCTCTTAAAAATTAAATAAAAATCTTCATTAATTCCTTTGCACTAGGAATTATACTTTCCTTATTTAAATATTTGTTCAATATGGTGGGAATTCCTCTTTCTTCATAAAAATTTATCTATACAAAAAGATAAATTTAACTAAAATCTTTCATAAAATATACATTATTTTAGCATTCCAATTTTTTTTTCTCTAAATCATTGGAATACATGGATTTCCAATGTCATGGGGATTACTCTTTTGACATAAAAATAAATTACCAGAAATTTCTCTTTTTTCTAATTTACTAATTATGCATAAACATAAAAATTAATTTCTTCATGATTACAATGAGAATCATTCAATTAGTCTAGGATGATAATTCCTAGAATATGGTAGGAAGACCTCTTTTCATACTATGAATGAAAATATTTTATGTGTGTTTTTATTTTATTTTATTTTATTTTACAAAAATTTTACCATAGCTCCGCTGCTTCTGCTATTACTGATAATTCTCAATTTAATTGAAAAATAAAATTTAATATTATTCATATGATTAGAATGACCACTAATTGGATCACTATCCAATTATGGATTGATTCATAATTTCTCTATGAAATAAATATCATAAAAGCATTAAAAAGCCATTATTTTGGATTAGAAAAATGCTTCATGAGAAGCTTCATTTGGATTGAAAATAGGTCATAAGAATGACCTTTCTTTGGGGGGAGAGAGAGAAATGCTTAAAAACCATTAAAATTAAGCATAAATGAAAATTTATGCGTTTCTTTATTACAATTCATAAAAAAACTTCAATAGTAATCAAAAGCCATTCAAATTAAAGCTTTTCAAGCTTGAGAGGGGTTCAGAAGAGAAGCATTTGGAGTTTTAATAAGAAAAAGACAATAATCCACACTTTACCTTCTAATTTACTTGATTCTTTGATCATAGTAGAGCCTCCCAACCAATCAATTGGTTTGGTATGTTGTAAGAGTCACCAAGGAAGATTGAAGAGAGAGAGAAGCTCCAATCTCTTCAATTTTGTAGAGGTTTTTAGAGGATAATAGAAATTAGGCTTAGTTTAGAGTAATACCGGCATAGTTTAATTCACAGATAATAATACAAAGGAATGAGGGTCTATTTATAGGAGAGGGAGGCCACTAACTGAGTCCAACTGAGTTCTAGAATTTTTCAGCTTCAGTTTGGCTGAATTTGGACAAGATTTGGACTAGTTTGGCTCCCTTTTTGATTTGGTTTGATCCAGGAGAGAGGAGAGATAAAAATATCCTATTATTTTTGAGTTTTAAACTCATCCAGTAGGCACCTCCTTGAAGGTCTCCCTTTTTCTTACACATGTGTCACTATAACTGAGTCCAACTGAGTTCTAGAATTTTCTAGCAGTACTTGGTCAACTCTTCATCTTATGTGGGCATTTACTCATTTTTGGGTATTTTCTTTTATTCTTTGGATTAATCTTATTGGTCTATAGGAACTTTAATTGGACCATTAAAAAAAAAATCAAAAATCTGGATCCTTAGGCTAAGGTCTTCTGAATCAATTTTAATTAATTCCAATTGCACCTTGGAAAATCTATTTTGATTTTTTATTTCAAGGAAACATTTTTTTGATATTTGTAGAATTTATTTATCCAAAAATATCCCAATATTTATTTAGCACTCTCTAGAAATTTTTATCTCACTAGGCAAAACAAGGAAAAATGATATTTTCTTGTATTCAGAAACATAGAATGATTACAAGGGATTGAAGCAAAGGCTTATTTGATATTCAAGCTAAGGAAGAATCTTACATCCTCTCCCACTTGAAAAACGGGAGATGTTCTCATCTCGCAGATCTCCTTAAGGAAAACTCTGGCAAGATCCACTGCAGAGTATGTTTCTTTCACTGGAATCAAATGGGCAACTTTGGTTAGCCTGTCAATTACCACAAAAATGGAGTTGTAACCTTATTGCACTGAAGGTAATCCAGTGACATAGTCCATACTGATGCATTCCCACTTCATCTGGAGGCTGCAGTTTCCTTGGCATCTTGACTCTCTCTACCTTGACTCTTTGGCACTCAAGCATTTTCGCACATGATGAAGTACATCCTTTTTGAGTCCTGGCGAGAAGAAGCTTTTCTTCATAGACATATAGTTTTTTATAAACCATGGATGTCCAGCTATCAGGCTATCATGGACTTCTCTCAAAATTCTTCCCTTTATTCCCTCATCATTGGGGATACATAGCTGATTATTATAATACATGCATCCTTCATCCAGTTTCTAACAAGAACTCGACTCATTTCCTAAGGAGTCTTGCTTTCCTACATCAGAAGGGTAGCAATAGGGGCAAAGAATTTGTCCTGCATGATTTTCTTCTTTTCTTCATTGATCAATGGATTTGACACCACTAGCAAGGAGGCTTTTCTTCTGCTTAGCGCATCTGCAACCACATTTTCTTTCCCCGACCGATACTTTATTTCAAAATCAAACTCCTGCAGGGTCTGCATCCATCTCCTTTGATGCATGTTGAGATCCCTTTGGGTGAAGATCCACTTCAGACTTTGATGATCTGTCATCAAGGTGAATCTTTGTCCCAAAAGATAATGTCTCCATAACTTCAGAGCATACACTACTGAGAGTAGGTCCAAGTCATGGACGGCATAATTCCTCTCATGTGTTCTGAGTTTTCTAGATTCATAGGCCGCTGCATGACCTTCCTGCATTAGAGCATCGCCTAAGGCAAATCCACTAGCATCAGTAACTACCTCAAAGGTTTGGTAAAATTTGGCAATTTAAGAATAGGGTTAGTTACTAAGGCTTTCTTCAGCTTGTCAAAGGCACTCTGACACATTGCAGTCCACTAAAAAAGTGTACTTTTATTGAGAAGGTTAGTTAAAGGGGATGCTATCTGAGCATACCTAAATATAAAGATCCTATACCATCTGGTTAACCTAGGAATCCTTTGACTTCCTTTACTGACTTGGGTTCTGGCCATTCAACTACTGCTTGGATATTTGCGGGGTCAAGAGAAATCCCATCCTTCCCAAGTATTCCACCTGGTCAACAAAGAAGGAACACTTGCTCTTCTTTGCAAAGAGTTGGTGTTTCCTTAGGATTTCTAGGACCTTGTGCACATGATCTTCATGATCTGCAGCATTCTTCGAGTATACTAAGATATCATCAAAGAAGACAAGAACAAAATCATCCAAGTATTCTCTGAGAATATCTTGCATAAGACAATTTAATGTCACCGGGGCATTAATCAATCCAAACGGCATGACTGTGAACTCATAATGCCCATAGTGAGTATTGAATGCTGTCTTTGGGATGTCCTTCTTGATTCTGATTTGGTAGTACCCGGATTTGAGATCTATCTTTGTAAACATTTGGGTACCACTTAACCGATCCAGAAGTTCATCAATCCTAGGAATAGGATACTTATTTGACTTAGTCCTCTGTAGTCAATATAGAGTCTTAACGTTCCATCTTTCTTCTTTTGAAAGAGAACGGGCGCACCCCAAGGTGAGACACTGGGTCGGACGAATCCTCACTAACTGTTCCTTAAGTTATGGCTTCAGGGACTGGCATTTTGAATGCACGCTGGGCTACTGGCTAAGCTCAGGGGTTAATTAGATCTCATGATCTACTTCACGAGACGGAGGCATCTCAGTCAGCTCTTCAGGAAATACATCTGCAGACTCACTTAACCATTCTGGTTCTTTAGCTTTACATTTTATGTCACTGGATTCATTTTAATGACATACACAGCTTGCCTCTTTCTGAGCCCTTTTAATAATTTGGAAGCATTGACTAATTGCAGCACTAGGGATCCGAAAATTCCAATTCCTTGAACTTTATTCCCGTGAAGGTTAGAAAAGAGATGGTTCCTTTGTGACAATGAATGTCAGTCTGATTCTTTTGGAGCCAATCCATTCCTAGGATTCCGTCATATATTCCCAGGGGTAGGACTTTGAACTAGCACTCTGTTACGTTCTCATCTAGGCTAAACTGAATAAGGTCAGTCTCAAGGTGAGTGAAAAGAATCTTCCCACTGGCTAATTCCACTTGCATAGGTTTCCCTGATTTTTAATTTAGGACTAATTTACGCAAACATCTTGGGGAAATAAAAGAATGAGTACTACCTGAATTAATCAAAAGCTTGAATTTCTTACCCTAGTACTCTGCGGGAGTCTAGAGGACTGAGAATTGACAGTTATTCCCCTGATGCTCAATTGCTGCATAGATCTGTCCTTTCTCTTCCTCCACTTGATCAGCTATGGTGACTGCTCTGGCTGCTACAGTTTGAGGTGGAACTCTCTCTCTTTGGTTATTCCAATTTTGGGAGGGAGTTCGGAGACTACTTTGCAGGGAGGCTACAGGCTGAGCTAGCACTCTTCTGGGGTTACCTTGATTTTGGCAATAGGGACCCTGATTGGACTGATAATAAGAAGGAGTCTGTCTCTCGAACTGATAAGAAGGAGTCTGTCTCGGAACTCTGGGACCCTGACTTCCTTGGCCCACAGAAGGAGATGGGCAATCCTTGAGCTAGTGCCCAAGTCCTTGACATCCGCCGATCTGTTCTCGCTTTCGAAGGTCTTCCCTTTGCATTCTGGAGAGAGCTGGAGTTCCTGAGAATGTACTTCAGGGGAAAGGTCTTCCTTCATTTCTGAAGCTTCCCGTCTCCACATTCTGGTTAGGACCTTGGTGTCTCTTTGGAGGCGGAAAGTTGGAAGAACTTCCCAGTGTTTAAAATCTCTTGAAGGATGAGGGAGCTGGCTTTGGCGGGACTTTTACGGATGAAGGCTTTGGCAAAGTCCTTCGCCATTCTGATAGCTTCAACCATGGACACTGGCTTGGCATTCTTGACTAGTGTGTGTCCAAGGAAGGGTTTGTTCATTCCCCAAATGAACCTGGCCATGAGTTGCTCTTCATCTAGAGGTGGTGAATATTTGAGTAGAAGAGCGAAGGCCTGGTGATATTCCTCGATGGTTTTGCTCCCCTGCTTCAGCTCTAAGAATTAGTTCATTTTGGTTTCCAAAAATCGGAGGGGACAAAATCTCTTTCTCAAATAGGTTTTAAGGTTGTTCCAGGACTGAGTATTTCTGTCGAGACGGTTGGTGTCACAGTGGTTCCTCCATGCTACCCTGGCTGTTTCCACTATTTTCAGCCTGGCAAGAGCCATTTTGCTCCGCTCATTGTAGCCTATGACGTCAAAATATTCTTCCATGGCTTCCACCCATTTCTCCACAGCCTCACCCAGGTTCTCCCCTTCTCCTTTGAAGGGTCCGCTGAGTCCTATGAAGAGCCTTGTGAACATCACGGTAAAGCTCATCATCTTCAGAGAGAGGGTCTGGGTTGACGGCCACCGTTTCCTCGTCTCATGATTTTCTGCCAAAAATATATATTATTAAAATTTTATTTTGATATCGTCCACGAGATCCTAAGACTTAAGAGGTTTGGAAAATAATTTCTTAAACAAGACAATGATCTTATTGGAGATCTATGACATATGTCCGACCGATAAACAGATTTTTCTTTATCAGTTCATCCATAAACAATCACTTATACAATAGGGAATTTTTCTCGAGAAAACATTTCTTTATTTATATAAAAGTTGCAATATGTACATAGAGCAGCTCGGTTGCAGAATTCAAAATCTCCTCGGGAGACGCATACGACGGCGATACTGGGCCATAGCTATGCCCTGATACAAATGTTCACTTACTGACAAGGGAGCTATTATCCTCTCCTTAGGAATAAAGCAACTAAGGAGTCTGTAGACTTGGCAGCACGAAAGTCTGAAATTCTGAGGCGTTGAATGATATAGAATGATACCATGTACCATTTTCAGCTTTAACAGAATCATTGCCAATGAGAGGTTCTGCCTCAGCATTGCACGTCAGTCGCAAGAGGCATGGACATATTGCCCTGCAAACCACTTATGCTGTCGTCTCTTGTTGGGTCATGAAAATATAAATCCTCGAAATGGCGTGCGAGTCTTGCTTGGCTTGTTTGAGTTGAAGCGGAAGAGATGAGATGCTCAAAGGCGAACACAGTCATGTCTTGTGAGACTGGGTGAGGTCGGGAATACCAAATAAGTATGGAACTTCCATCTATAAAAATAATTTCTTTGATTAAAAGTTCTTCATTAAAGAAGCTTACAAAACGAAAGTACATTATGAAAAATGCTTTTTCTGAGTTTTTATTATCAATTTCTGATAAGAATTTGTTTATCCTTATTAGCTTTCAACAACGCTCTGACACCAGCTGCTGTAAGGTCCCTGAGAGCGGCATCGGCCTCCATTAGGGGAAGGTTGAGGTCTATAGGGGCCCTTTAAGATGCCATGTGATTAGAAGGTTATTAAGGAAAAGGGCCAATCATGTGATGCCATGTATACAAAAATGTTGGGTGATTAAAGGTGGTCAAAAGATTCTCTAGAAGATGCCTTTTTGTACTTTTCATTCCCAAAAAGTGGGGGAAAAGTTTTTGAAATTTCGGACATCCACAACTTCTACATATGAGCTCAAAATTTATCAGAGATTAGAGATCCAAAATCTACTCGGCTGAGCTCTTTCCATAGATATGTCACATGATATGGTTTTGCCCACTCAATTTTAAATTCAATTTTGGCGAGAAACTTTGAAATTCAAACTTCTAGCCATTTGAAGAATAAGAAGGTATCTAAAGTCAAAGAAACTTAACATTTTAACAAAAAGTCATTAAAATCATAATATGGCAGCTTAAAGGGCCCCTATAGACCCCAACCTTCCCCTAATGCCGCACGGGGCGGGGGTCCTGCACACTCGAGGCCTCGCCCGCGGATGTTCAAGGACGAGAGGCTAGCTTGGGGGGCGGTCCCTCCGACCAGGCCCGAAAGACTCCCTCGCCCAAAAGGCACGGGCGATTCCTCCAGGAAGGTGAAAAATCTTTTAACTAGGAGATTACTCTAACGAGTCAAGTCTTGACTAAATTAAACTAATTTGACCAAACTTAAAGTCACATGGTCAGATAAAGAAGAGACTTGCACTTGGTGCATGGAATCACCGATTTTTTCCTCATTTTTGAGGCACAGCCGATGATCCCTTCCTACAGAACAATGTCTTCTAGGGATTTAAACTGATTAACGTAACAAATCGTATCTAGTTGTTTCGAGGAATCCTCCGATCCCGCATCCGCCGGCCATGGGTTAGACCACTGAATTGGTGGGATTCCTTTATAAAGATTTGATTGGGTTTTTTTGCCCGGGTACCTAGGAAAAGAGTTCCCAGGCCCCCTAGCTGGCGATTCATGCAAAAATCAATTAGGAATACCACATACACACCCAACACATACACACCCAATATGAAATCGCCATTTATAACAAATTCGATTGGCTTTAAGACAATCCTTGAATAAAATCATAATATTTTCGATCATCATTTTCCAAAATTCCAAGTCCATTGTATTACAAAAATGCATCCTCTCAACTCTCCGTTGAAGACCAGCTAGCCAACCAAACGAGATTCAGTATCAAATTTTTGTTCCCAAAAACCTTTCCTTTTTGTCCCCATTAGATATCTTCCTTGACGTATGCGTGGGTGTCCTAGCAACCGCGAGCCCGTGCATCGCCTGGTCGGAACCCTCTAGGATCCTCCTTAGGTGTCCTAGCACTTCACTCAGGGACTGCTTCTTCGTCGGTCCTCGCCCACCAGAAGCGCACCATTTTAACCATACCGAGGCTGGTCAAGACCTCGGCAGGCTTTGCTGCGTGTGCGACATCCCTTGACGACTCCCGGCCAGCTGTTCAAACGAACCTCCTCTTAGAAATGCCCTCTGACTAGCTCAACTTCTTTTGGTAGTTGTTCTGAACCTTCCAGAACATTAAAAGACTCTAGATCATCAAAGTGGAGGAAGGCATGTTACAACTACTTTTATGCAAAGATAGATTTTAAACAATTACAAAACAAATGTGACTATGCACGCTAACATTAAACTATATACTGTTCTAAAATGTTGACTTTAGTTGCATTACAAAATGACCCAAGATGCAAAGACTCTTTCCATTTGATTCTAAAAATACGCGACGAAATGTGCTAGCAGGTATCAGAATGTGGTAAAATTAGAATGCATTGATCTAGATCAACCACGTGGTAGAGCTAGAATGCACTGTTCTAGCTCAACCATGTGGTAGGGCGGCTAGAATATTTTTAAATCTAGTCCTACCATGTCATAGAGCTATATCAAAGTATTCTAGCTCGATCCCATGGTAAAATTAGAAATAATATTTGAAGTCCAGCTCTAGCACGTGGTAGAGCTATATCAAAATATTTTAGATAGACCCTATGGTAGAACTAGAATGGTTTGAAGTCCAACTCAACCATGTGGTGACATGGAAGAGCTAGAATGCATTGATCTAGCTCTACCATATGGTAGAGCTAGAACGCTTTCAACTCTAGCTCTACCATGTCGTGGAGCTAGAATGCTTTAAAGTCTAGCTCTACCATGAGGTGGAGCTAGAAGGCATTGATCTAGCTCTACCATAGTCCATATATGTAGGAATTAAAATTATAAGACAAAGATCAAGCTTCCATACATTTTCAAATTAGGAGGCCCCTTATAGTAGAGTGCACTCCAACATTTATAAAATTATTTGAAGAGTAATACATTTGCCACTACTTTAAAAATAGGACAAAATTTCTTGTCAATTCATGATTACAAAAAGATAAAATTCCTCCAAAAAAAATACAATCCTTGGTGACAAATGGCTTCTTTAAGTGAATACTCCTTGGAACAATATCCTTGAAATAAATCTGCAAGAAACCATCATAAATTAAGTTTCTTCATTGTGAATACACAATTGTTGTATAAAATCATGTATTTAGTTATAATTATCATTTATGTTGGGTAGTACCTTAGTTATTTCTATCCCGTTGGAGAAGATTGTACTCATTTAACAGCTTGTTTATGAAAGCCCTTGCATTGGCTGCCTTCAACTGCGTTGTGGTAGAACCCAATTTTCTAGCTAGAGAAATCACTTGTGGTCTCCTCATGCTAGCAATACTGACTCGTTCTTTTGCCATAATTTCTATTATCTCTTCTCTTTTGTTTTCATATTGTCTCGCTAATACCTCTTGATTGTCGACATACTTTTGTATAATCTCTGATAGTGGTAGCCTATCAGTGTAGATTGTCTTCTGTGACCAATTTAAATTGCGCTTTCTCCAAAAATCTACCACACCTCTGTATTCATTTTCATTGGATACTGGAGGTTGTCCATAGCGATTAGAGCCAATGATCTCACGCACATCTTCACTCTCATCAAGCTGCAATAAGTAAGGGAGCAGCTCATCAATGAGAATATTGTCAACCATCTTTTCTTCATCAAACTTTGCAGGATATATACAATTATTATCAGAAGAAGCACATCCCTTGTATGGAGAGTCATCAATAAGAACCGTTCTACGAGCATCACAGTCAAAACATGAAGCAAGTTTTGACAATGGCTTGAGCATTGCCTGAACTGTTGGATTATGAGGTCTAGCTATTTTACCACTTTTATCCTTCTTGCAAGCCTCTTGAGCCCAAACTACAAAAAAGGCAATATCTCTCCTGCTCTGTCTTGTCATATTCTCAATATTTGAAGAACATTACTCTCTGTCGCTATTGTGACCAGATCCCAACATTTATAATTTTTAATAAAATCTTCAAGAAGTGGATACATCCTGGCCTTAGTACAATATATAGTTTCGAATCCATTTGAATAGTTTCATGTATTGAAGATGGTTGTTGTTGACAACGTTTCAGTAGTAGACCATTTAGGTCCAACACAATTGTCAACACTGATTTCTTGGAGATAGCAGTGTCGGTACTTCTTGGTACTTCTTCTTCGGGCTGGAAACTCGCACCCATTGCTTCATTTGTTGGAGATTTAGGTATCCAAATTTCATTGTCAGCTTTTGTCTTTAAACCTTCTGGATGCACATCACTGAATGTGTGGGAGAAGCTCTCATCCATAGTTTGATTGTGGCATTCTGTAGCTACTTCACTTGGTGCTACTATCTCAATTTCGGGATCTAAAAGAAAAAAAAGTAACATTGACTCAACAATCTTTCAAACTAAAAGAATTTACAATTCTAACACTCACTCTTAACACATGTTTATTGGTGTAATCTAAAAGGAAATCATGTTTGGATACCAATTATCAATTCTACTTGCTCACTCTAGAATTGGAGGGTTTAAAATGGATTTCCAAATACACCAATTATTCTAGCTCTACCGTTTGGTAGAGCCAGTTTTGCAAGGGAGCTCTTGTTGGAAGTAGGCCTTAAAATCCACTCTTGAGCTTCAAGAGTAGGTGGAGGTGAGAAAAATTTTTAGATGTTTTAGATTTTCCATATGGTAGAGCTGAAATTTATAAGTCTTGCTTTACCACGTGGTTGAGTTGGGGATCAAGATAGCTTCTTTATCGGTGGAGCCAGTAGACTTCCATAGGTTCTAGGTGTAGACTTCAACGGGTTCTAGCTCATCGCACGTGACAAGAACCAAGGAGCTAGAATTGCATTTGAACTAGCTAGAATTGCATTTGATCTAGCTCTACCACGTGGTAGAGCTGTATTCTACCTAGACCACATCGTAGGGCTAGAATGCTTTGAGGTCCAGCTCTACCATGTGGTGGAGCTAGAATTGTATTCTTCTAGCTCTACCATGTGGTAGAGCTAAGCTTCAACGAATGTAATCGACTGAGGTTGAATGTAACTGTGGTAGAGCTGTATTCTACCTAAACCACATTGTAGAGATAGAATGCTTTGAGATCTAGCTCTACCATGTGGTGGAGCTAGAATTGCATTTGAGGTCTAGCTCTACCATGTGGTGGAGCTAGAGTTGTAGAGCTAGAAAGCTTTGAGGTCTAGCTCTACCATGTGGTAGAGCAAGAATGCATCGATCTAGCTATGTTCCATACACATCAACAAAACCAATTACTCCAAGAAGAGACCTACTTCACATGACAAGATCCAAGGAGCTAGAATTGCATTTGATCTAGCTCTACCATGAGGTAGAGCTGTATTCTACCTAGGCCACATCGTAGAGCTAGAATGCTTTGAGGTCCAGCTCTACCATGTGGTGGAGCTAGAATTGCATTTAAGGTCTAGCTCTACCATGTGGTAGAGCTAGACTTCAACGAATGTAACCGGCTGAGGTTGAATGTAACTGTGGTAGAGCTGTATTCTACCTAAACCACATTGTAGAGATAGAATGCTTTGAGGTCTAGCTCTACAATGTGGTGGAGTTAGAATTGCATTTGAGGTCTAGCTCGTAGAGGTAGAAAGCTTTGAGGTCCAGCTCTACCATGTGGTAGAGCAAGAATGCATCGATCTAGCTGTGTTCCATCCACATCAACAAAACCAATTACTCCAAGAAGAGACCTACTTCACACAACAAGAACCAAGGATATAGAATTGCATTTGATCTAGCTCTACCATGTGGTAGAAATGTATTCTACCTAGACCACATCATAGAGCTAGAATGCTTTGAGGTCAAGCTCCACCATGTGGTGGAGCTAGAATGCATTCTCTAGCTCTACCATGTGGTAGAGCTAGACTTCAACGAATGTAACCGACTGAGGTTGAATGTAACTGTGGTAGAGCTGTATTCTACCTACACCACATTGTAGAGATAGAATGCTTTGAGGTCTAGCTCTACCATGTGGTGGAGCTAGAATTGCATTTGAGGTCTAGCTCTACCATGTGGTGGAGCTAGAATTGCATTTGAGGTCTAAAGCTTTAAGGTCTAGCTCTACCATGTGGTAGAGCAAGAATGCATTCATCGATCTAGCTGTGTTCCATACACATCAACAAAACCAATTACTCCAAGAAGAGACATACTTCACATGACAAGAACCAAGAAGCTAGAATTGCATTTGATTTAGCTCTACCACGTGGTAGAGCTGTATTCTACCTAGACCACTTCGTAGAACTAAATGCTTTGAGGTCCAGCTCTACCATGTGGTGGTTCTAGAATTGCATTTGAGGTCTAGCTCTACCATGTGGTAGAACTGTATTCTATCTAAACTACATCGTAGAGCTAGAATGCTTTGAGGTCTAGCTCTACCATGTGGTGGAGCTAGAATGCATTCTTCTAGCTGTACCACGTGGTAGAGCTAGACTTCAATGAATGTAACCGGCTGAGGTTGAATGTAACTATGGTAGAGCTAGACCTCAAAGCTTTCTACCTCTACGATTCTAGCTCCACCACATGGTAGAGCTAGACCTCAAATGCAATTCTAGCTCCACCACATGGTAAAGCTAGACCTCAAAGCATTCTATCTCAATTACTCCATCTTGGAGCTCTCAATACATTTATTAGTCTTGCTCTACCACAAAGCATTCTACCTTAAAGCATTCCATCTCAATTACTCCATCTTGGAGCGCTCAATACATTTATTAGTCTTGCTCTACAACATGGTAGAGCTAGATAAATGCATTCTAGCTGGACTTCAAAGTATTCTAGTGCTGGTTTTTCAATGGATATTATCTCTACCAGGTGGCAGAGCAAGATTAATAAATGTATTGACCAGAATGCTTTGAAATCTAGCTCTACCATGTGGTGGAGCTAGAATGCATTCTTCTAGCTTTACCATGTGGTAGAGCTAGACTTCAATGAATGTAATCGGCTGAGGTTGAATGTGATATTAGTAGAGCTATATTCTACCTAAACCACATTGTAGAGATAGAATCCTTTGAGGTCTAGCTCTACCATGTGGTGGAGCTAGAATTGCAATTGAGGTCTAGCTCTACCATGTGGTGGAGCTAGAATCGTAGAGGTAGAAAGCTTTGAGGTCTAGCTTTCTACCTCTACGATTCCAGCTCCACCACATGGTAGAGCTAGACCTCAAATGCAATTCTAGCTCCACCACATGGTAAAGCTAGACCTCAAAGCATTCTACCTCTACGATTCTAGCTCCACCACAGAATGCAAGTCAGCAATCACAGTCTTTGAGTGGACCAGAAGAGTCCTCATCTAATGGTTCAGTTTGATAGACCATGGAGTGGCAGGCTGCGTCATAATACTAGTCCTACAAATGTGATTAGTACATCACATAAAGGCAAAGAGAAAGTGGTTGAGCCCCTTAGTATGCCTGACATTTCTACAGGGCATTCTCATGTTGATGGAGAGTCTAGTGGCTCAGAGATGAGCCTTGATGAGGATCTTGGGGTACCAGCAGCTACTGGGACTGAGAACACCTGGTGTAAAGAAGGCTATGGAAGCCATGAATGCAAAGCTGTGAAGATCTAGGAGAATGAAGAATCCTATGCAGAGGTTTACCTATGATGGTTATGTGGCACATCACTATGCATACATGGCAAAAGTTGTACAGGTTGTAGAGTCCACATGCATTGATGAGGCTATTGGAAATGTGTGTTGGGAGAAAGCTATGGATGCGGAGATGGATGCACTATATGGAAATGAGACTTGGGATTTAATGCAATTGCCCGAAGGCAAGAAAGCCATTGGATGCAAGTGGATGTACAAAGTAAAACATAACAGTGATGGAAGCATAAGCAGGTACAAGGCTAGATTAGTAGCCGAAGGATATGCGCAGACATATGTCATTGATTATGAGGAAACTTTCAGCCCAGTTGCCAAGATGGCAACGGTGAGAGTTGTGATAGTAGTGGCTGCGTCAAAGCAATGGTCTTTACATCAGATGGATGTAAAGAATGCATTCTTGCATGGGGATTTGTAGGAAGAGGTGTATATGTTGCAACCACCTGGTTGTTATGAGGATGTGAGTCACCCGGAGTTGCAAGTTGAAGAAAGCCTTGTATGGCTTAAAAACAAGCACCAAGAGCATGGTCTGACAAGATTTCTGAATATCTTGTCACTATTGGCTTTCATGTAGCCAATGCAGATTTCTCGCTGTATGTGAGACACCCTGAATGAACCTAGCCATCAGCTGTTCTTCATCCAACAGTGGTGAGAATTTGAGGAGGAGAGGGAACGCTTGGTGATATAATTCAATAGTTCTGCTCCCCTGGGTTAACTCTAAGAATTCGTTTATCTTTGTTTCCAAAAAGCCGAGAGGACAGCCATTTGGGATAATTTCTAAGTAGCTTGAGAATGAAAAAAATTAAAAATGGTCAGCCATACAAAGGAGGTTACGGCAAAATTTTCTTAAATTTTGTGAAATAAGTTTTATCTTTTATTATTCAAAAAGAGTAATCCCCACTGTTTGTGTATTCTAAAAGTGTTATTTTCATTCTATGCATAGAAAAATACATATTATAAATATTTTTATTACAAAAGTGTTATTTTCATTAGAAGTAATTTCTATGCATAGAAAGATGCATATTGGAGAATTTTTTTTAATTATAAAAGTGTTACTTTCACCAATGTTGATTTTTATGCATAAAGTGATTCATAAAAGATTTTTTTAATTATAAAAGTGTTACTTTCACCAATATTGATTTTTATGCATAAATAGATGCATAAAAGAATTTTTTAATTATAAAAGTGTTACTTTCATCAAAATTGATTTTTATGCATAAATGGATGCATAAATTTTTTTATTTTTTATTATAAAAGTGTTACTTTCATCAAAATTGATTTTTATGTATAAATAGATGCATAAAAGAATTTTTTAATTATAAAAGTGTTACTTCATCAAAATTGATTTTTATGCATAAATAGATGCATAAAAGAATTTTTTTATTATAAAAGTGTTACTTTTATCAAATTTGATTTTTATGCATAAATAGATGCATTTTTTATTATAAAAGTGTTACTTTCATCAAAATTGATGTTTATGCATACATAGATGCATAAAAGAATTTTTTTATTATAAAAGTGTTACTTTCATCAAAATTGATTTTTATGCATAAATAGATGCATAAAAGGATTTTCTTTCATATAAAAGTGTTATTTCCATAAAAGTTGGATTTTATGCATAAATAGATGCATACATAATTTTTATATCAAAATAAGAGTTCTCTTTAATCTTATGTTTAAATCCCATGAATATTGGTAAATGAATAAGTAAATACTCTCTGAGAGAAAATTCTACCATTTCATATTCTCTAGGATGGTAATGAGAAAACTCAGAAAAACTATCGAAGTCAAAATTTTAGCTAAATGATTAATTTATTCCTCATAGTTTGATTAGTTTTGAATTCAGTTAAGCAAATACTCAATGAATTCAGCTAAGCAAATTTGTGTTGATTAGTTTTGAATTCAGTTAAGCAAATAATCAATGAATGAAATTCAGTAAAGTAGTAATTGAAATATTACCCTTCGAGAGAAAGATAGTTCAGGGAGAACCTTTCCAGACTCAAACCTTGAATCAGACTATGACCAAGACATAACTCCTTCGTCAGTTTCAAGAAAAGATGATGTGACCAGTTCAGGAAAATTCACTCAAATCACCCACACCGAATCTCAAACTAAGTTGAGACTCTTTGATTTTAATCTAAGGATCAAGGTTACAAAATTCGAGGAATTCTGTTTGGAATTCAGACCTGTGATCTAGAAGTATTGGGATACGGATTTAAGATATACTCATTATATTCAAAAGAAAAGCAAAACTAAAAACTTGCATAGAAACCCTGTTTTCTTAAAGGACGGTTTTATGCGAGAATGCTAGAGGGAGCATTTGGTATATGTGTTTTTCTAAGGGAAGTTCGGTTGCAACAGCTCTGGCAGGGAGTATTCAAAGGGATCACGCGGCAAAAACCTATCCAGGTCTTGACAAGCCTTGGTATGGTGAAAAATGGTGTGCTTTCGGTAGTACGATGGGCGAGGGCTGACGAAGCGGTCCCTGAGTGAAGTGCCAGGACACCTAAGGAGGATCCTGGAGGGTTCTGACCAGGCGATGCACGGGCTCGTGGTGCTTAGGACACCCATGCGTATGTCGTGGAAGATATATATGTATGATGATGAAAAATTATTGTAATCTGTTACTCGATTATCGTTGTTGACCAGTTGGTCTTGACGACGAGTCCAGAGTGATACCTGTTTTTGAGAAACAAGGAACTGGATGGAAATTTTGAGTTATGACATCTGTAACCAATAATTGTTTGTCAATGGATAATTTTATAAGCTAAAGTTTAAAGAGGAGTGTGTGCGTATCTGTATTCTAAAGCAAAAGTTAAGAAAGGCATTCAATTATGGGTGGGTGAGTACTTGTCTGGTTCTACCAATTCCAGTGGGTTGGGCGGTGGTTAACCCATGGGCCGGATGGGGTTAGGCTGGAATCAGTAGAGTTTTAATAATAAAATTGATTAATAAGAATACATGTAGAACTCGAGTAGTTAAATAGAAGCTTGAAGACTTCTCTAATGAATAGATCAACAGCTGTGCCTAATCCAATTAGGAAAAAAGCGTTGATCCCTTCAAGTTAAGTCTATAATAGTTTCCCTTCTATCTGGTTTATTTAGATGAAGGTTAGTTCAGTATCTTAACCTCGTTAGAAAAATTCGTTAAGAAATTCAAAATGGTGGAATCGTCCCCGTTTTTCGGGCATAGAAAATTTTCCCGGTTTTGGTTTTCGGAATGACCACCAGCTTAGTCTCGTGCCCAGACATTCGAGGGCGAGGCCCCGAGTGGGAAACCGTGCCCCGCGCATGAGGGAGCTGCTTCCGTTGCCAGCTACTACCGGGAATCCGGTGTACGGAGGGGGCAATGGGATCCCACGGGTTAGCCAACCGCCCAATCACTGTAGTGATAGAATTGGGTCTCATACGCTTAGAAAGGGGTATAGTTTATTTTTTAGAGAAACTTAAATAGGGGGTTTTTAGCTCATTCTAAATGTGAGAAGTGGATTATCCTAATAAAATGGGAAAAGAGAAATGTTGAAATTAGCTTAATCTAGTGGGATAATCATATAATTATGGTTAAAATTATGATTTAAATTTATAATTTAAATTTAAGCTTAAAAGTAGAACTTCTATCATATTTTCATTACAAGCTTTTATTCTTTTAAGAAATTTAAAAATTATTAGTAATAGCAGGAAGCTATGGTTTAAAAAAATTTTAAAAATACATATCTTATTTTTATGCATAATACAAAAAGAGGAATTTTTGGCATATTCAAAATAATGGATATTTTTATTTAATTTAAAAAGAGAAATTTTTTATAAATTTATTTTATGCATAAGAATTTTTAAATGATAAAAGAGGAATTCTCATGACATTCAGAATTCAATCATTTAAATACAAAAAGAGAAATTTTTGGCATATTAAAAAAATGGATATTTGTATTTAATTAAAAAGAGAAACTTTCATGGTATTTTAAATAGAAAAAGGTTTAAATTAATTTTGATAACAAAAGAGGAATTTTTACCATAATTTCACCTAGAAAATTAGCATATATTAATGTTGATAATTAAATTGGCGGAAAGAATATTCTTAGATATTTTTACGTGGATAAAATCACCAAATTGATATATACCCAAAATTGGATTAGTGGAAGAAGAATATTTTCATAAAAACCCGATATTCTCATATAGAACTATTTCTTAATTCTATTGTGGTTAGGAAGGAATGAAATTCATAAAGTTAGAATTTTCCCTACGGTTAGAAGTTCAGTAGATTTTTATCTGAAGGAAATCCTTAGGAATCAAAGTTAGAAGTAAATCGAATATTTTTTGTTAGACCACAACTGTGAGAATGGCGCCAGTTAATTACTTGCCCATCTCTCGAATCTGAATCAAACAAAAACCTCGTGTGACCAATTCCAAATCTTGACACAAAGAATAGATTACCATTGAATTAGAGTAGTTTTTCCTTAATTGAAATCACCAAGAATTAAGTTAGAAATTCAAACAAATGATGGGTAGATTACCCTGATGTGAGATCAACGATTCTCATTAAGAAAATCTGGATTATGGGAAAAAGGGTCTTGCAGAATCAAACTCAAACTGGGAATTCTACTTGCATAGAACCTCTGTTTTTTTTAAAGACTATTTTATGCCAGAATGCTGGAGGAAGCATTTGGTTTGTGATTAACTAAGGAGAGACTTGTTTGCAACAGCTCGTGGTTGAGGGATGTCGCTCGTGGGCAAAGCCTGCCAAGGTCTTGACCAACCTCGGTATGGTTAAAATGGTGTGCTTCGGGTATGATGGTGGGCGAGGACCGACAAAGCAGTCCCCCTGAGTGAAGTACTAGGACACCTAAGTAGGATCCTAGAGGGTTATGACTAGGTGATGCACGTGCTTGCGGTTGCTAGGACACCCATGCGTACATCGAGGAAGATACAGATGAACTGAAGGGAATTGTTTTTGTGAACTGAATTTTGATATTGGATCTCGTTGGTTGACTGGCTGGTCTTCAACGGAGAGTCTGGATGATATATTTTTGTAAAACAATGGACTCAATATTTTGGAGGATTATGATCAATAATACTATGATTTCATTGAAAGATTGTTTTAAAGATGATTTCATTGAAAGATTGTTTTAAAGACAACCGAATCTGTTAAAATGGTACTTTCATATTGGGTGTGTAAGTGGTATGACTACCTTGACTTTTGCTTGAAGCGTCGGCTAGGGGGCCTGGGAACTCTTTTCCTTGGTACTCGGGGCAAAACATAACCAAATTTTTATAAAGGAATCCCACCACTATAGTGGTTTGGGCGGTTGGCTAACCCATAGGCTGGATCGGGGGATTCCTGCGATACAAATAGTTACGATTAAGTTACGCTAGTTAGATTAAGTCCTAGGAAGACCCTTGTTCTTTGGGAGGGAATCAGCGAGCGACGGTTGTGCCTCGCTAAACGGGAAAAAACGGTGATTCTATGGACCAAGTGCAAGTCTCTTCCTTGATCTGACCATGTGATTTTCAGGTTTAGTCAGATTAGTTTGGGTAGCTAAGACTTTGACTCGTTAGATCAATTCTCCCGTTAGATGATTTTCCTTGTGAAATCGCCCGTGCCTTCCGGTTGAGGGAAGTTTTTCCGAGTTCGATTTTGGAGGAACCACGGGGCTAGTCTCTTGTCCGGACATCCGAGGGCGAGGCCCCTAGTGTGGATCCCTGCCCCACAAGAGGCTCACGCTGCTTCTACCCACCAGTGCCCTCGGAGGGGGCATTGCGGAGGGGGCGGGGGTCTATTTGATTTGTATACAAAGTGTGGAATGGATCACTTAATCAAAAACTGTCCATGTAATCCCAAATGACAACTTCCACCAATCCTACAAAAAACCTTTTATTGATTAATGTACAATCAATAATTGTCCATGTAATCCCAAATGACAACTTCCACCAATCCTACAAAAAGCCTTTTATTGATTAATGTACAATCAAGGTGTATTGTAGCATTATTAAATGTGCTAACTTGTGCCCAAGCCCAACAGATGTAAGGTGAATTCTCACCAGTCAATCAATTTCTACCTCTAAAAAAGGTAGGAGAAGATGACCAAAAAGGACAGACAAGGGTGAGTCAATCGTCCTAATCCAAGATGGTCAACAAGGCTGGGGCAAGAGGATTTCCCTATGCAAAGAGTACCCAAACAAATGGTCGTGTGAGAAGACCAACAACATCAAAGGCATGAGAGAATATTCTTATGTTGAAAGGGAATTGAAAAATGAGAAACAACAAAGGGCTTAATATGGGAAGCTCAAGGGTAATTAGAAAAAAGATAAAGAGCAGTAAAAATCTTGACATAATATATCCCCCCGCGAGACGAGATGAGGAGAAGCCAAGGATTGGATGTTCCAGAGGAAATTTGGGAATAGGAGGAGGAGCAAGAGCTTCACTCCATGAGGGATAATCTCTTGAATAAAATGTTTACAACAACAATGGAAGAGGTGTATACTTTTAGATCCAAAAATGGGATCAAAAGCCTTAGGAATAGTAAGGTAGCATACGGACCACGAGATGTAGCCAAATTGATGACATTATTATCTCATCAGAGATGAAAATTCCTATTGGACCTTTGCTTCGTATAGCAATCGTACCCTGTGGAGGTACATAAAAGAACGGGTGGAAGGAATTTCAAAACCACATGTTAAAATAAAACATGAATCCATCAACGGCTAAGATACGTCAAAGCTCTAAAGGTGCACAAAGAGTTTTTTGGGAACGAGGAGGAAGAGTTAGAAAAGATTAATACCTTTGGTAAGACACAAGAAGGACTCTTGGCCCTTGAAAAAGTTGAACTGCAAGTTGAACCACAACTTTCTAGATCATAAAGGCTCAAGAGAAATAAGGCCTTGGGGTGAAAGCAAAGTGATATGCTAACAGGATATTAGCCTAAATGGAGGCCAAGAAATCACATGCAATGGACTTATGTGGCTAGTTAGCATTTTTCAACCTATACAATGGATAAGAAATAAGGCCTTGGGGTAAAAGCAAAGTGAGAAGCTAACATGATATTAGCCTAAATGGAGGTTGAGAAATTAGATGCAATGGACTTATGTGGCCAGTTAGCATTTTTAAACCTATACAATGGATAAGAAAGCAATTGTCTACCTTAGAGCCCAATTCTTTAAAGGACAAGAAGGAATCTCATATGATGGATCTGCTAAAGTCAGTGAGGTGGATTTAGTTGAGCCTCGAGAGAAGCCCAAACTAGCGTTCATTACTAAGGACCTAACTCTTATGAAGAAGAAAAGGAATTGGTTGAGTTGTTGGATTTTATTTGCTTGGAAGTACACAAATTTGAGATGGTGCAACATACAATACCTATTACTTATATAAGAATTAAGACCAATCATGAAAATCCCTTATCAGATGAATTCTAAATATTTTACCATTGTGCAAGAAGAAATTGGTAAAATTATTGCTGCATAATTCATCTAAAAATTTGAGCACACTGATTGGATATCACTCATTGTAATCGTGTCAAAGGAAAATGGAAAGCTACAAGGATGTGAAAAAGGTCCATGCGATGACAAGTAAAGTTCATTACCCACATTGCCTTATATCAAACATGTTTTAGAAAAGAAGAAGCCAATTACTTCCACCCATAAATTTTAAGAGTGTATGTACAAAAGTTTATGGGACACATCACGGGTACTACAGAAGGGTCATAGTATTCTATGTGCATATTGCATGGCCATTATTTAGACTACTTGTAGTGATCTTCTAAGAAGTGTCAAAAAAGTGTATGATAAACTAAGAGGGTCATTTTGGCAAGCACAACAATCTTTAGGCTCTGTAGGTAGAATCATTCAAGTAGGCCTGAGAGATGGTAGCTTACCCTATGGTGGATGCCAATGGTTCCCCGAATTGGGAAAGTGTATATTGACGCCAATTATGTGTATACTAGAACGACCAGGGGAGAACAAATTGGACTACCCTATTTGTTTGCACCAGTAGTAGTAGGTAGCTCAATGATGTGGAAATTAATTACACCACCATAGAAAGAGAAGGATTGGACATGGTTTATGCCATTAAAAAGTACAAATACTACCTTCTGGTAGCCAACAAGTTTGTATTCTTGTTTAATAAGCCTTACACTACAGGAAGGATTATAAGATGGTTACTCTTGCTCTTGGATTTTAACTTCATAATCATTGTAAGAAAAGGAAAGCAGCATGTTCTAACTAATTATACACCACAGATGAGCCTTCCACACGGGAATTAAAGATGATCTCCTTGATGCATGCTTGTTTAAGATCGACATGGTGCATGAATGGAATGATGAAATATCTCAATACCTTGCTTATGGTTTTTTGAAATATTGACCACTAAATAAAGATAAAATGTTGCAACTTATCAGGCTAACACCACCATATCAACTGCTAAGCAAGACTACTATACAAGATGGGTAAGGATGTTGTTTTAGAGAGGTGTGTGAGAAGATGAATTTGTGTAAGTATTGGAGGAATCACACTGCAAAATTGCTGGAGTACACTTCATTGGGGAAGTGATAGTACGAAGGGTTTTCCAAGTTGTATTATGGTGACCAATGTTGTTTGGTGATACAACTAAATTCATCAAAGGTTGTGATGAGTCTCAACAATTTGTTGTACAATAGTAGAGGGACAAAATACCCCTCTACTATTGGGGAAGTGATAGTACGAAGGGTTTTCCAAGTTGTATTATGGTGACCAATGTTGTTTGGTGATACAACTAAATTCATCAAAGGTTGTGATGAGTCTCAACAATTTGTTGTACAATAGTAGAGGGACAAAATACCCCTCACCCCAATAGTAGTCTAGTGGCCCTTTGAGTCTCAACAATTTGTTGTACAATAGTAGAGGGACAAAATACCCCTCACCCCAATAGTAGTCTAGTAGCCCTTTGAAAAATAGGGAATAGATTTTGTAGGATTCATTAGTCTTTCCGCACAAAGAACCCAACCCTGCATCATAGTAGCCATAGATTACTTCACAAAGTGGCTAGAAGCTGGGGCTACTAGGAAGGCAAATGCTTGTACTACTGCTAAATTTCTATACAAGGAGGTCATTTCTAGATTTGGATGCTCTTTGGAAATTGTGAGTGCAAAAGGGTCACAATTTATCAATGAGGTGATTGATTACCTCATGGATTCATGATGATAGCATATAGAAAGTCTTCAACCTACTATCCACCATAGGCTAATGGTGGCAAAAAGCATGAACAAGATTTTGTGTAGCATTCTTAAAAAAAACATTTAGGCAATTGGGAACACAGACTTATAGCATCATTATGGGCCTATCAAACATCATATAAGGCAGTAATACCCCATTTTGATTAGGCTATGGGGTTGACGCCTTGATATCCATGGAGTACATAGTTCCTGGATTGAGAATTGAATCACTCATAGGTTCAAAAAATGTAAGTGGCTGAAAGGTCTATCAATCTAAAAGTTGAAAGAGACCAAACTAATAGCCATGCATGGGTTAGTGGTAGAAAAGCTCTGATGTAAGAAATGATTTGACTAAAATGTCAAGGATAAGGAGCTTAAGGAGGATAACTTAGTGTATAGTTGTTTGGAAAGGGGAGTAATAAACAAAAAAAGTCAAAAATATAGGGATAGGGACCCTTTCGAATCACAAAAATTACCCCCCACAAGAGTCGATCAGGAATTGATACCCTTAATGGTATTGAAACCAATGGGTACATCAAAGGGATCAAATTGAAAAATCATTATGGACCCTTAAAATACATAAAAAGAAGGATGAAAAGAAAGAGAAGTACATGTTAAAAAATCTTACCCAAGAAGAGGTGGTGGTGGCCAAGATCAACAAAGCAAAACAAGGAATGGGTAAAACATTATCCCCAATATGGCTACACTATCATTTATCGAAGATAATAACCTAGATATTGAACTTGCAAGGGTCAATATTCAAGTGTCTATGGTTGGAAAAACTAA
This sequence comes from Cibotium barometz, assembly GCF_041138505.1. Taxonomy (NCBI): domain Eukaryota; kingdom Viridiplantae; phylum Streptophyta; class Polypodiopsida; order Cyatheales; family Cibotiaceae; genus Cibotium; species Cibotium barometz. Next base: position 33,865,702 of record NC_141086.1, read on the forward strand.
CACAAGCATATCTCTACTCAACACAAAAGAACCAGATGGTATCGCAGGAATCCCTCGATCTAGCCTAACCCCAATTGGCCCATGTGTTAGCCAACCACATGACCACTGTACTGGTGGGATTCCTTTATAAAAATTTGGTTATGTTTTGCCCGGGTATCGAGGAAAAGAGTTCCCAGGCCCCCTAGCCGGTGTTTCATACAAAAATTAAGGTAGGCATACCACATAAGCACCCAATATGAAATTGCCATTTATAACAGATTCGCCTGTCTTTACAAAACAATCCTTCAATGAAAAATCATAGTAATGCTGATCATAGTAATGCTGATCATAATCCTCCAAAATTCTGAATCCATTGTATTACAAAATATGTCATCTCGACTCTCCATTGAAGACCAGCTGGCCAACCAACGAGATCCAATATCCAAAATTTGATTCACAAAAGTCACTCTTCTTAGTCCATCCGAATCTTCCTCGATGCACGCATGGGTGTCCTAGCAACTGCGAGCTTGTGCATCACTTGGTCAAAACCCTCTAGGATCCTACTTAGGTGTCCTAGCACTTCACTCAGGGATCGCTTCTTCGTCGGTCCTTGCCCATCGTACCAAAAGCGCACCATTTTAACCGTGCCGAGGCTGGTCAAGACCTTGGTAGGCTTTGCTCGGAGCAACGTCCCTCGACAACTCCCCGCCAGCTATTGCAAAATGAGCCTCTTCTTAGATTAAACACATACCAAATGCTTCCTCCAGCATTCTGGTGTAAAACGGTCCTTTAAAAAAAACAGAGGTTCTATGCAAGTAAAACTCCCAATTTAAGATTGGTTCCACAAAATCCTTTTTCCTTAATCCCCAATTTCATAATGAGAATCCTTGATCTCTCATTAGGGTAATCTACCCATCAATTGACTAACTTTAGATTCTTCGTGATTTCGCAAGGAAAACTAGTTAATTCAACGGTAGTCTATTCTTTGTATTAATAACTGGAATCGGTCTCACGAGGTTTTTGCTTGATTCAGATCGAGAGATGGACAAGTAGATTTACTGACCGTCCCTCTCGTGGTCTAGCCAAAATCATTCAGTTTAGTTCTAACAAGGATTTTCTTCAGATAAACATCTACTGAATTTCTAATCGTAAGGAAATTCCAACTTTGTGAATTTCATTTCTTCTTTTTCATAGTAGATTAAGAAATGATTTTATTAGAGAATATTGGATTTTAATGAAAATACTCTTCTATTTAATGAAAATACTCTTCTTCATTTAATCTAATTTTGGGTAAATACCAATTTGGTGATTTAATATCTAAAGATATTCTTTCTTCCAATCTTAATTTATCAACCCTGATCCACTAGGAGGAATTATGGTGAAAATTCTTCTTTTGATACCAAAATTTAATTCAATTCTTTCTCTATTTAAATACCATAAATATTATAATTCAATTCTTTCTCTATTTAAATACCATAAAAATTCAACTTCAAACTAAATACCAATATCTATTTTTTTTAATAAGCTTTAAATTCCTCATTTAATGATTGGATTCCAATTTTCATGGGAATTCCTCTTTTATCATAAAATAAATTTATCTAAAATTTCTCCTTAAATTAAATAAAAATATGAATTATTCCAAATATACCAAGAATTCCACTTTTACCATTTAAATGATTGAATTCCAAATATGACAGGAATTTTCCTTTTATCATTTATGTTTTCTCATGCATTAAAAAAAACTAAACTAAAATTTCTCTTAAAATTAAATAAAAATATCCATTAATTTAAATATGATAAGAATTCCATTTTTACCATTTGATGGGAATTCCTCTTTCATCATTTAAATTCATTCATGCATAAAATAATTTATCTAAAATTTCTCTTTAATTTTAAATAAAAATATTCATTATTTTAATATACCATATTTTCTCTTTCTCCATTGAAATACATGGATCTCCATTATTATGGGAATTCCTCTTTTTGCATAAAAACAAAATTACTAAAAATTTCTCTTTTTCTCTAATTAATTATTTATGCATAAACATTAAAAATTAAGTTTCCATGGATGTGATGAAAATTATTCTTTTAGCATAGGATGACTAATCCTAGAATATGGTAGGAAGTCCTCTTTTCACATTATCCATAAAAATGATTTATGTATTGATTTCCCAAAAAACTACCATAGCTCTGCTACTATTACTGATAATTTTCAATATTTTCTAAAATAATAAGATAGTAATACGATTATGATAGAATAACTATCATTTGGACCTAAATCTAATTTATGAAATTAATCATAATTTTACTATAATTTTGTTAGTATAAAAACATTAAAAAAAACCATTTTCTAACCTCTAGCTTAACTAGCATAGAGTTTCATCTTTGAATTGAGAATTTTTCAATGAGAAGCATCATTTGAATAAGAATTGGTCATAGAAATGACCATTCTTTTGGGGAGAGAGAGATATACATAAAAAAAATCCTAAATTAAGCATAAAGATAAACTTTTTGTGATTAATCATTAGAATTCTTTAGAAAGCTTCATTTGCATTGAAAAAAAATCCATTTGAAACTTCTCAAGCTTGAGAAGTGAAAACATTGAGAATATAAGAGAAAAAAACCATGAAATTACATCTTACCTCTTGATTTGCTTGCTTCTCTATCTTAGAAGAAGCCCCCAACCAATCAATTGGTTAGTGTGTTGAGAGGAAAGCTCCAAGGATGGTTGAAGAGAGAGAGAGAGAGAAGCTCCAATCTCTCCAAAATGTAAAGGATTTTTAAAGGATAATAGAAAATATGCTTATTTTAATGTAATATTGGCATGGTCTAGCTCACAGATGAGAATAAAAAAGAATGAGGGTCTATTTAAAGGTGAGGGAGGTCACTAATTGAGTTCAACTAAGTTCTAAAATTTTCTAGGTTCAGTTTGGCTGAATTTGGACAAGATTTAGACCAGTTTAGGTCCCATTTTGATCTAGTTTGATTCAGGAGAGAGGAGAGAGAAAAATATCTTAATATTTTTGAATTAAAAACTCATCCACATGTGTGAAATAGGCACCTACCTCAAAGTCTCTCCCCTCCTTACCAAGGTGTCAAAAATGTATCATTATTCAAAAATATCTCCATTTTTTAGTAATATCTCATAGTTTTTAACTAATAAACCTTGTACTCAATCAACTCTTCATCTTATGTGAGCACTTACTCATTTTTGGGTATTTTCTTTTATCATTGGAATTATCTCATCTCAACACTTGGATTAATCTTATTGGGCCTATAGGAATCTTAATTGGACCATAATCCCAAAATTTCAGAAAATCTTGACCCTTAGGCTAAGGTCTTTTAAATTGATTCCTAATGCACCTTAGAGAGTTTATTTTGAACTTTTGTTTCAGGGAAATATATTTTTGATATTAGGAGAATTTGTTTATCCAAAAATATCTCAATATTGAATTATCTCTCTCTAGATTTTTTTCATCTCTCTAGGCAAAAACAAGGAAAAATAATATTTTCTTGTATTCAGAAATAGGGAATGATTACAGGGGATTGAAGTAAATCTTATTCATTATTCAGGTTGAGGAGGAATCTTACATCCTCTCCCAATTGAAGAACGCAAGATGTCCTCATCTCGCAAAGTGGGGGTAATCTTTCGCCAACTCTTCTTCTTCCCAGGTGGCGTCTTCTAGAGAGAAGAACTTCCACTTTACTAAAAAATTCTCTAAGGACTTTGCTCTTGAGAATCTCTCCCGAATGTCAAGAATTTCCTCAGGTTGGAGTACCATCTGGCCTTGAGTCGGAGAGATCAATTGTTCATCATCAAGCATGTGACTCGGGCTGGGTACATATTTCTTAAGCAAACTAACATGAAATACATTATGTACCTTGAGATGGGGAGGCAAAACAAGCTTATAGGCTAGATCACCCACTTTCTTTATAACAACATATGGTCCACAATATCTGGGAGAGAGCTTCTTGTACTTCCCTAAGGATAAGGAACTTCTTTTTGGTCGTACTCAAATGAAAACCATATCTAATTCTTCAAACTCTCTCTCTAATCTCTTTTTATCTACATATTGCTTTTGCCTATCTTGGGCTGCCTTTATATCTTTATGGATTGATTGCATTTGCTGGTCCATGTCATCAAGCATTTGTCTAAACATCTCGACTCTGATCAATGGATCAGACTAAGTTAACGGTGTAAGGTAATCTTGTCTATACAAAGCTTTGAAAGGACTCATCCCAATGCTTCTATGATAAAAAGCATTGTAAGCAAACTTGACCAGATGCAAATGGCTTAACCACTTCTTGGGTTCCCTGCCCCGCAACATGATCAAAGGATATCTTCTATTACCTGATTCACTCTTTCAATCTAGCCATCTGTTTTGGGGTGATAGGCTGTGCTGAGATCCAGGAAAGTTCCTACTACTTCGAAGAATGCAGTCCAAAATTTCAATGTGAATTTGGGATCTCTGTCACTTACTATCCTCCTAGGTAAGCCATGTAATCTGAAGATCTCTTTAAGGAAAACTCTGGCAACATCCACTATAGTGTATGTTTCTTTCACTGGAATCAAATGGGCAACTTTGGTTAGCCTGACAACTACCACAAAAATGGAGTTGTAACCTGATTGCACTGAAGGTAATTCAGTGACAAAGTCCATACTAATACACTTCCACTTCATTTGAGAAATGTCTAGAGGCTGCAGTTTCCCTGGCATCTTGACTCTCTCTGCCTTGACTCTCTGACACATTAAGCATTTCCGCACATGATCAAGTACTTCCTTTTTGAGTCCTGGCTAGAAGAAGCTTTTCTTCACAGACATATAGGTTTTTATAAACCCTGGATGTCCAGCTATCAGGCTATCATGGGCTTCTCTCATAGGATTCATAGGCCATTGCATGACCTTCTTGCATAAGAGCACCGCCTAAGGCAAACCCACTCGCATTAGTTACTACCTCAAAAGGTTTGGTAAAATCTGGTAACTTAAGGAGAGGGTTGGTTACTAAGGCTGTCTTCAGTTTATCAAAGGCACTCTAACACATTGTAGTCCACTGAAAAAAGGGTACTCTTCTTGAGAAGGTTAGTTAAAGGGGATGCTATTTGAGCATACCTAGGTATAAAGATCCTATACCATCCGGTTAATCCTAGGAATCCTCTGACTTCCTTTACCATCTTGGGTTCCGGCCAATCTACGACTGCTTGGGTCATTGTGGGGTTAGGAGAAATCCCATACTTTGATACTATGAATCCCAAGTATTCCACTTGGTCAACAGAGAAAGAACACTTGCTCTTTTTTGCAAAGAGTTGGTGTTTCCTTAGGATTTCCAGGACCTTGCGCACATGATCTTCATGATCTGTAGCATTCTTTGAGTACACCAAGATATCATCAAAGAAGACAAAAACAAAATCATCCAAGTATTCTCTAAGAATATCCTACATAAAAGGATTAAATGTTGCCGGGGCATTTGGGGCGAGGGACTCTGATTAGACTAATACGAAGGAGTCTGTCTCTAAATTCTAGGACCCTGGCTTCCTTGGCCCACAGAAGGATACGGCAATCCCTGAGTTGGTGCCCAAACCCCTGACATCTGAAGCACTTGTTCTCACTTCGAAGCTCTTCCCTTTGCATTCTTGAGAGAGCTGGACTTCCTGAGAAAGTACTTCGAGGGAAAGGTCTTCCTTCATTCCTGAAGCTTCCCATCTCCAGATTCTGGTTGGGACCTTGGTGTCTCTTTGGAGGTGGAAGGTTGGAAGAACTTTTCGGTGTTTGGAATCTCTTGAAGGATGAAGGAGTTGGCTTTGGCGGGACTTTCACTATGAAGGCTTTGGCGAAGTCCTTCGCCATTCTGATCTCTAGATTCTGGTTGGGACCTTGGTGTCTCTTTCGAGGTGGTAGGTTGGAATAACTTCCCGGTGTTTGGAATCTCTTGAAGGATGAAGGAGCTCGCTTTGGCGGGACTTTCACGGTGAAGGCTTTGGCAAAGTCCTTCGCCATTTTGATAGCTTCTTCCATGGACACTGGCTTGGAATTCTTTACCAAAGTGTCTAAGGGTTCGTTCATTCCCCAAATGAACCTGGCCATGAGTTGCGTTTCGTCTAGAGGTGGTGAATACTTGAGGAGAAGGGCAAATGCCTGATGATATTCTTTAATGGTTTTGCTCCCCTAGTTTAGCTCTAAAAATTCATTCATTTTGGTTTCTAAAAACCCAGGGGGACAAAATCTCTTCCTCAAATAGGTTTTAAGATCATTCCAGGATTGGGTATTTCTATTCCAGATGGTTGGTGTCACAATAGTTTCTCCATGCCACCCAGGCTGTTTCCACAATTTTCAGCTTGGCAAGAGCCATTTTGCTCCTCTCATTGTAGCCGGTGACATCAAAATACTCCTCCATTGCTTCAACCCATTTCTCTACAGCTTCACCCAAGTTCTCCCCTTCACCCCCTTGACGGGTCCTGGTTGAGTTCTATGATGAAGAGCTTGCAAACATCACGGTCAAGCTCTTCTTCATCAGAGTGAGAGGGGTCTGGCTGACGGCCATGGTTTCCTCGCCTCATGATTCTGCCAAAAATGATATATTATTAAATTTTTATTTTGATATCGTCCACGAGATCCTAAGACTTAAGAGATTCGGAAAGAGGTTCGGAAAATAATTTCTTAAACAACATAAATGATCTTATTGGAGATCTGACATATGTCCAATAATAGATTTTACTTCATCAATTCATCAATAAACAATCACTTATACAACACGGAATTTTTCCACAAATTATTTCTTTATTAGAAAGGTTGCAATATGTACATAGAGGAGCTCGGCTCCAAAAGTCGAAATCTCCTCGGGAGACGCATAAGACGACGATACTGGGCTATAGAGAAGCATCATTTGAATAAGAATTGGTCATAGGAATGACCATTCTTTTTGGGGGGAGAGAGATATACATAAAAAACATCCTAAATTAAGCATAAAGATAAACTTTTTGTGATTAATCATTAGAATTCTTTAGAAAGCTTCATTTGCATTGAGAAAAAAATCCATTTGAAACTTCTCAAGCTTGAGAAGTGAAAACATTGAGAATATTAGAGAAAAAAACCATGAAATTACATCTTACCTCTTGATTTGCTTGCTTCTCTATCTTAGAAGAAGCCCCCAACCAATCAATTGGTTAGTGTGTTGAGAGGAAAGCTCCAAGGATGGTTGAAGAGAGAGAGAGAGAGAGAGAGAGAGAAGCTCCAATCTCTCCAAAATGTAGAGGATTTTTAAAGGATAATAGAAAATATGCTTATTTTAATGTAATATTGGCATGGTCTAGCTCATAGATGAGAATACAAAATAATGAGGGTCTATTTATAGGTGAGGGAGGTCACTAATTGAGTCCAACTAAGTTCTAGAATTTTCCAGGTTCAGTTTGGTTGAATTTGGATAAGATTTAGACCAATTTAGGTCCCATTTTGATCTAGTTTGATTGAGGAGAGAGGAGAGAGAAACATCTTAATATTTTTGAATTCAAAACTCATCCACATGTGTGAAACAGGTGCCTACCTCAAAGTCTCCCCCCTCCTTACCAAGGTGTTAAAAATGTATCATTATTCTAAAATATCTCATTTTTTAGTAATATCTCATCGTTTTTAACTAATGAACCTTGTACTCAATCAACTCTTCATCTTATGTGAGCATTTACTCATTTTTGGGTATTTTCTTTTATTCATTGTAATTATCTCATCTCAACACTTGGATTAATCTTATTGGCCTATAGGAACCTTAATTGGACCATAATCCAAAAAATTCAGAAAATCTTGACCCTTAGGCTAAGGTCTTTTAAATCATTTTTAATTGATTTCTAATGCACCTTAGAGAATTCATTTTAAACTTTTGTTTCAGGGAAATATATTTTTGATATTAGGAGAATTTGTTTATCCAAAAATATCTCGATATTGAATTATCTCTCTCTAGAAATTTTTCATCTCTCTAGGCAAAAACAAGGAAAAATAATATTTTCTTGTATTCAAAAATATGGAATGATTATAGGGGATTAAACTAAATCTTATTTATTATTCAAGTTGAGGAGGTTGAAGTAAAGCTTATTCATTATTCAGGTTGAGGAGGAATCTTACATCCTCTCCCACTTGAAGAATGCGAGATATCCTCATCTCGCAAAGTGGGGGTAATCTTTCGCCAACTCTTCTTCTTTCTCCCAGGTGGCGTCTTCTCAGGTTGGAGTATCATATGGCCTTGAGTCAAAGAGATCAATTGTTCATCATCAAGCACGTGACTCGGGCTGGGTACATATTTCTTAAGCAAAGTGACATGGAATACATTATGTACCTTGAGATGGGGAGGCAGAAGAAGCTTATAGGCTAGATCACCCACTTTCTTTATAACAACATACGGTCCACAGTATCTGGGAGAGAGCTTCTTGTACTTCCCTAAGGATAAGGATTTTCCTTTTGGTCGTACTCGAATGAAGACCATATCTGATTCTTCAAACTCTCTCTCTAATCTCTTTTTATCTTGCCTATCTTGGGCTGCCTTTATATCTTTATGGATTGATTGCATTTGCTGGTCCATGTCATCAAGCATTTGTCTGGACATCTCGACTCTGATCAATGGATCATGTAAGGCAATCTTGTCCATACAAAGCTTTGAAAGGACTTATCCCAATGCTTCGATGATAAGAAGTATTGTAAGCAAATTCGACCAGATGCAAATGGCTTAACCACTTCTTTGGTTCCCTGCCACAACATGATTGAAGGATATCTTCTATTACCTGATTCACTCTTTCAGTCTGGCTATCTGTTTTGGGGTGATAGGCTGTGCTGAGATCCAAGAAAGTTCCTACTACTTCGAAGTATGCAGTCCAAAATTTTGATATGAATTTGGGATCTCTGTCACTTACTATCCTCCTAGTAGGTAAGCCATGTAATCTAAAGATCTCTTTAAGGAAAACTTTGGCAACATCCACTGTAGTGTATGTTTCTGGTGTATCACGGGAATCAGATGGGCAACTTTGGTTAGCCTGTCAACTACCACAAAAATGGAGTTGTAACCTGATTGCACTGAAGGTAATCTAATGACAAAGTCCATACTGATACACTCCCACTTCATCTGAGGAATGTCTAGAGGCTACAGTTTCCCTTGCATCTTGACTCTCTGACACATTAAGCATTTCCGCACATGATCAAGTACATCCTTTTTGAGTCCTGGCCAAAAGAAGCTTTTCTTCACAGACATATAGGTTTTTATAAACCCTGGATATCCAGCTATCAGGCTATCATGGGCTTCTCTCAAAATTCTTCCCTTTATTCCCTCATCATTGGGAATACATAGCCGATTATTATAATACATAGCCGATTATTATAATACATTGGGAATACATAGCCGATTATTATAATACATGCATCTTCATCCAATTTGTACCCAAAAACTCGACTCATTTCCTGAGGAGTCTTGCTTTCCTGCATCAAAAGTGTAGCAATAGAGGCAAAGAATTTGTCCAACACGATTTTCTCCTTTGCTTCACTGATCAATGGATTTGACACCACTGTAATTGCAAGCAAGGAGGCTTTTCTGCTGAGCGCATCTGCAACCACATTTTCTTTTCCCGATCGTCGAAACTTAATTTTAAAATTGAATTCCTATAGGGTCTGCATCCATCTCCTTTGACTCATGTTGAACCTTTGTCCCAAAAGATAATGTCTCCAGAACTTCAGAGCATAAACTATTGAGAGTAACTCCAAGTCATGGACGGCATAATTTCTCGCATGTGTTCTAAGTTTTCTGGATTCATAGGCCATTGCATGACCTTCCTGCATAAGAGCACCGCCTAAGGCAAACCCACTCGCATTAGTTACTACCTCAAAAGGTTTGGTAAAATCTGGTAACTTAAGGAGAGGGTTGGTTACTAAGGCTGTCTTCAGTTTATCAAAGGCACTCTAATACATTGTAGTCCACTGAAAAAGGGTACTCTTCTTGTTGAGAAGGTTAGTTAAAGGGGTGGCTATTTGAGCATACCTGGGTATAAAGATCCTATACCATCCGGTTAATCCTAGGAATCCTCTGACTTTCTTTACCGTCTTGGGTTCCGACCAAATCTACGACTGCTTGGATCTTTGCGGGGTCAGAGAAATCCCATCCTTTGATACTATGAATCCCAAGTATTCCACTTCGTCAACAAAGAAAGAACACTTGCTCTTTTTTGCAAAGAGTTGGTGTTTCCTTAGCATTCTTTGAGTACACCAAGATATCATCAAAGAAGACAAGAACAAAATCATCCAAGTATTCTCTGAGAATATCCTGCATAAGAGGATTAAATGTTGCTGGGGCATTAGTCAATCCAAACGGCATGACTGTGAACTCATAATGCCCATAGCGAGTATTGAATGTTGTCTTTGGGATGTCCTATTCCTTGATTTTGATCTGGTAGTACCCCGATTTGAGATCTATCTTTGTGAACATTTGGGTCCCACTTAACCGATCCAGAAGTTCATCAATCCTAGGAATAGGATACTTATTTTTAATTGTTAATTGATTCAATCCTCTATAGTCGATACAAAGTCTTAACGTTCCATCTTTCTTCTTTTGAAAGAGAACGGGGCACCCCAAGCTGAGACACTGGGTCTGACGAATCCCTGCTCTAACAGTTGTCCTAACTATTTCTTAAGTTTTGTGGCTTCAGGGACTCGCATTTTGAATGTAGTTGGGCTACTGGCTGAGCTCCAGGGGTTAACTTGATCTCATGATCTACTTCGCGAGACGGAGGCATCTTAGTCAGCTCTTCAGAAAACACATCTACATACTCACTTAACCACTCTGGTTCTATAGCCTTGCATTTTATGTCTACCAGATTTATCTTAATAACGACATAAACAGCTTGCCTATTTGTGAGCCCTTTTAATAATTTAGAAGCCTTGACTAATTGCAGCACTGGGGATCCGGAAATTTCAATTCCTTGAACTTTATTCCCGTGAAGGTCAAGGAAAGAGATGGTTCCTTTGTGACAATGAATATCAGCTTGATTCTTATGGAGCCAATCCATTCCAAGGATTCTTATGGATATCAGCTTGATTCTTATGGAGCCAATCCATTCCAAGGATTCCATCATAGACTCCCAAGGGTAGGACTCTGAACTAGCACTCTGTTACCTTCCCATCTAGACTAAACTGAATAAGATCTGTCTCAAGGTGTGTGAAAAGAATCTTTCCACTGGCCAATTCCACTTGCATAGGTTTCCCTGATTTTTTATTTAGGACTAACTTATGCATACATCCCGGGGAAATAAAAGAATGAGTACTGCCTGAATCAATCAAAATCTTGAATTGCTTACCTTGATACTCTGCAGAAGTCTAGAGGATTGAAAATTGACGGTTATTCCCGTGATGCTCTATTGTGGCATAGATCTGTCCTTTCTCTTCCTCCACTTCCTTAGCTATAGTGACGGCTCTAGCTGCTACTGCAGTCTGAGGTGGAACTCTCTCTCTCTCTTTGGTTACTCCAATTCTGGGACGGAGTTCAGAGACTACTTTGTATGGAGGCTGCAGGCTGAGCTAGCACTCTTATGGGGTTGCCCTGATTTTGGTGCGGGGGACTCTGATTGGACTGATACGAAGGAGTCTGTCTCTGAATTCTAGGACCCTGGCTTCCTTGGCCCACAGAAGGAGATGGGCAATCCTTGAGCTGGTGCCCAAACCCCTGACATGTGAAGCACTTGTTCTCACTTCGAAGCTCTTCCCTTTGCATTCTTGAGAGAGCCGGAGTTTGTGAGAAAGTACTTCGAGGAAAAGGTCTTCCTTCATTCCTGAAGCTTCACATCTCTAGATTCTGGTTGGGAACTTGGTGTCGCTTTGGAGGTGGAAGGTTGGAAGAACTTCCCGATGTCTGCAATCTCTTGAAGGATGAAGGAGCTTGCTTTGGCGAGACTTTCACGATGAAGGCTTTGGCAAAGTCCTTCGCCATTCTGATAGCTTCTGCCATGGAAACTAGCTTGGCATTCTTGACCAGAGTGTCTAAGGGGTCATTCATTCCCCAAATGAACCTGGCCATGACTTGCTCTTCGTCTAGAGGTGGTGAATACTTGAGGAGAAGGGCAAATGCCTCGTGATATTCTTTCGATGGTTTTGCTCCCCTGGTTTAGCCCTAAAAATTCATTCATTTTGGTTTCTAAAAACCCAAGGGGACAAAATCTCTTACTCAAATAGGTTTTAAGATCATTCCAGGATTGGGTATTTCTATCCAGACGGTTGGTGTCACAATGGTTTCTCCATGCCACCCTAGCTGTTTCTACAATTTTCAGCTTGGCAAGAGCCATTTTGCTCCTCTCATTGTAACCGGTGACATCAAAATACTCCTTCATTGCTTCAACCCATTTCTCTACAGCTTCACCCAAGTTCTCCCCTTCACCCTTGAAGGGTCCTGGTTGAGTTCTGTGAAGAGCCTTGCGAACATCAGGGTCAAGCTCTTCTTCATCAATGAGAGGGTCTGGTTGACGGCCATGATTCCCTCGCCTCATGATTCTGCCAAAAATGATATATTATTAAATTTTTATTTTGATATCCTCCACGAGATCCTGAGACTTAAGAGGTTCGGAAAGAGGTTCGAAAAATAATTTCTTAAACAAGATAAATGATCTTATTGGAGATCTATGACATATGTCCGGTTAACAGATTTTACTTCATCAATTCGTCAATAAACAATCACTTATACAACAAGGAATTTTTCCACAAATTATTTCTTTATTTATACAAAGGTTGCAATATGTACATAGAGGAGCTCGGCTCCAGAAGTCAAAATCTCCTCGGGAGATGCATAAGACGGCGATACTGGGCTATAGACATGCCCTGATACAAATGTTCCCTTACTGCCAAGGGAGCTATTATCTTCTCCTTAGGAATAAAGCAACTAAGGAGTCTATAGATTTGGCAAGAAAGTCTGAAATTTTGAGGTGTTGAGTGATATTAAATATTACCATGTATCACTTTTAGCCTCATCAAAATCATGGTTAATGAGAGATTCTGCCTCAGCATCACACGCTGGTTGCAAGAGGCTGGTTGCAAGAGGCTGGTTGCAAGAGGCTGGTTGCAAGAGGCGTGGACATACTGCCCTGCAAACCATTTGTGCTGCCGTCTCTCCGCTGGGTCAGAGAAATATAGATCCTCAAAATGTCCTGCGAGTCTGGCTTGGCTCGTGTGAGTTGTAGCGGAAGCGATGAGATGCTCGAAGGAGAACGCAGTCATGTCTTGTGACTAGGTGAGGTCAGGAACACCAGATAAGTGTGGAACTTCCATTTATAAAACCAAATTCTTTGATTAAAATTCTTCATTTATGAAGCTTACATAATGAAAATACAATATGTAAAAGCTCTTTATCAATTTCTGATAAGAATTAATTTCTCCTTATTAGCTTTCAACAAAGCTCTGATACCAGTGTAAGACCCCTGCCCGCTCCAAGGGCGCAAGCAGCATCAGCCTCTCGTGCGTGGCAGGGATCCACACTCGAGGCCTCGCCCACCACGGATGTCCGGACAAGAGACTAGTCCGGCTGTTCCTCCAAAACCGCCAACCTAGAAAAGCGTCCCTCTCTCGGGAAGGCATGGATGATTTCTCCAGGGAAAATCTTCGAACGGGAGAATTAATCTAACGGGTCAAAGTCTTAACTATTCAAATCGATCCAACCAAACCTAAAATCACATGGTCAGATCTGTGAGGTCCCTATCCCCACCACGCAACGAATTCAGGGGTGCTAGCAGCGGAAGTAGGACTTCTTGCGTGGGGCAGGGTCCCACACTTGGGGCCTCGCCCACGGATATCTGGACAAGAGACTAATCCATCGGTAACCCGAAAAATTTTCCCTTGCCCGGAAAGCACAAGCGATTCCTCCAGGATAACTTTTCTCTAACGTAGACAAAAGCCTTAACTAATTGAACTGATCTGACCAAACTTGTAAGTCCCATAGTTAGATCAGGGAAAAGATTGTACTTGGATCATAGAGACCAACGCTTTTTTCCTCATTGAGAGGCATAGCCGTTGATTCTTTTCCATAGAACAATTTTTATCCGGGATTTACTTCATCTATCGAACCAGAACAGAATTGAGTCTCAATTTAGGGATCCATCAGTCCAGCCTAACCCCATCTAGTCCCATGGGTTAGCCAACCGCCCACCAACCACTATAGTGATGGGATCCAATTAAGATTTTGGTTAGGTTGTTCCGGGTACTAGGGAAAAGAGTTCCCAGGCCCCCTAGCTGGATATTCATACAAACTCAAAACTAGTCACACCACTTACACACCCATACTAACACATTTATTCACATCCTATATCATTCATTTACATCTTGATTCACATGACATCACATCCATTCACATCCCTTATCATTCCTTCATATCCCGATTCATATGCTATCACATTCATTCACATCCTATATCATTCATTCACATCATCCCAATTCACATGCTAACACATTCATTCACATCCTATATCATTCATTCACATCATCCCAATTCACATGCTAACACATTCATTCACATCCGGATTCACATGCTAACACATTCATTCACATCCTCTATCATTCATTCACATCCCGATTCACCTGCTAACACATTCATTCACATCCCGATTCACATGCTAACACATTCATTCTATTCATTCACATTTATCTGATTCACATCACATCTCATCACATCTATTTACCTCTCATTCTCATCACATCTATTCTCATCACATCCATTCTCTATTCATTCTCATTTGATTCATATCCTATCTTATCACATCTATTTATAGAATGTAAGAGAATTCTTATTTTTGATATAAAGATTCTTTACGCATCTATTTATGCATAAGAACAACTTCAGTGGAAAATAACACTTTTATAAAAATCTGTTTATGCATAAATTCAATTTTAAGGAGAATAACACTTTCGAAATAAAAATAAATCTTTTATGCATCTTTCTATGCATAAAATCAAAATTGACGAGAATAACTCTTTTGAAATAAAAATAACTTTCTTTATGCATCTTTCTATGCATAAAATCAAAATTGATGAGAATAACTCTTTTGAAATAAAAATAACTTTCTTTATGCATCTTTCTATGCATAAAATCAAAATTCATGAGAATAACTCTTTTGAAATAAAAATAACTTTCTTTATGCATCTATTTATGCATAAATTCAATTTTAATGAAAGTAAGACTTTTATAATAAAAAAATATTCTTTTATGCATCTATTTATGCATAAAAATCAATTTTGATAAAAGTAACACTTTTATAATCAAAATATTCCCAATATGCATCTTTCTATGCATAGAAATCAATTCTAATGAAAATAACACTTTTATAATAAAAATATTTCTAATATGCATTTTTCTATGCATAGAATAAAAATAACACTTTTAGAATACACAAGCGGTGGGGATTACTCTTTTTGAATAATAAAAAGATAAAACTTACTTCACCAAATTTAAGAAAATTTTGTCATAACCTCCTTTGTATGGCTGACCATTTTTCAAAATTTTTCACTCTAAAATTTACTAGAAATTATCCAAGATGATTTAAATCATTCTAATCTAATCAATTTCCACTTTATTAAGAGTAAACAATATGAAAAGTTTAATTCCATCAATTTGATTACACATCTAGGATAAAGAAAGGCTGAATTTAATAATGAAGAGAAGGGGGAAAGCCTTTCCAGCAAGGCATAACATCCATTTTCATTTTAAAGAAAGCAAAAATCAGAAAACCATAAAATAGAATAAGAAAAAGTAGAATTTCTAAGTTACTAGGAGTTTTGTGAGCTTTCCTTTGGCTTGATGGTTTGAGGGATTTACTCTTGTTTGCAACAAGAGTGGCCACCAATTCTTTTGAAGAGGAAATGGTCAAAAACAAATGAATTATCAATGAATTCACTGTTTTTGGCTTTGGGGAGAGTAGAGTAACAGTGCAACAAACACTATTAACCATTTACAAAGGGGCAAGCTTTATGTATAGGAAAAAGTGAGCCTCTAACCAAGTAAACTGATTCTAGAATTTTCCAGATCAGTTTGGTTAATTTTTGACCTTTTTTAGGTCAGTTTAGCTTACTTTTTGGATCTAGTTGAAGCAGGAGAGAGGAGAGATGAAAATATCTCATTATTTGTGAGTTTAAAACTCAACCACACATGTGAAATAGGTGCCTCCTTCATAAGGGGAATTCCCCACACTGAGGTGTCAAAAATGCACTATTTCTTCTAAATATCTCTTCTTTTTTACCTAATAACTTGTCCTTAGTCAACTCTTCATCTTATGCAAGCATTTACTCATTTTTGGGGGATTTTCTTTTATTCTTCCATTTATCTCCTCCCTACATTTGGATTAATCTAATTGGTCCATAGGAACCTTAATTCAAAAATTTCAAAAAATTTGGATCCTTAGGCTAAGGATTTCAATTTATTCCAATTGCACATTGGAAATTTCTTTTTGAATATCTGTTTCAAGGGAAACCATTTTAGACACTAGGAGGATTTTTATATCCAAAAATATCTCAATTTTGAATTACCTCCCTCTAGACATTTTCTCTCTCTAGGCCAAAACAGGGTAAAACAGGATCTTTTTTTTATTTCAGAGAGGGGAATAATTATAAGATCAGAAGGGGAGGTTCTTATACCTACACACCTCAAAAGCCGGAGGGAGGAATCTTACATTCTACCCCACTTAAAAAACGCGAGATATCCTCATCTCGCAAAATTAGAGGAGAACTCTTTTCCTTAAGATCCAACTGTTCCTTATAGTCTGGTGAATCCAACAGAATCCTGGGATAAAGATCCCTTATATAAAACTCATCATCAGATAATAATTCACTGAGATCGTAACATTCAATCCTTATCACAATAATGGTCCATTAGACTGAAATTTCTATCTGAACAGTCCTTCATGGAAACTTCAATTATATAGATTTTTAATTTGACATCCCTTAACTTGATCCACTGAGTCAACTGTTAACAACAGCAATCTGCCAGCATAATCCACTAATCTCATAGTGATTTGCTGAAGTCATTAACGTCATTCTAGCTACGAACATCATCACAGGGACTCGTCCCATTCATCCTCATTGTGGTTTTGCTTAGTTTATTACATTTCAACCAAAATTTAGGAATCTTCATTTTTCAATCAGAATCCAAATCAACTCATCAGTTCTCAATCAGAATTTAAAATCATATCAACCACATTCGAATTCATTGTCTGGATAGTATTAATGCTTATAATTTCAAGTCTTAGATTTACTCGTATATACTGCCAGCAGTAAAGAGCTGCAGTTATACCCTCGGTATATACGGGTAGTCACGGTCCTTGGAACTATAAGGTAAATACCATCATGTCTAGGCCTCAAGCAAGTCAGGGATTCTATACAATTGCGGTATATACCCTCGGTATATACGGGTAGTCACGGTCCTTGGAACTATAAGGTAAATACCATCATGTCTAGGCCTCAAGCAAGTCAGGGATTCCATACAATTGCGGTACCTCCATCTGAAGACCCAATTACCAATTTACAAATTTCGGTTTGAATATCAAATTGTATGAATTTTATCACACAATTATAACCTTTTACTGCTTCTTTATAAATTTTTGACATTTTTGGTTTCTTGGTTGATCCTCATTAGCCAATTCGCTCTGATACCAGCTATGAGGTCCTATCCCCACCGTGCAACAAATTCAGGGGTGCTAGCAGCGGAAGTAGCACTTCTTGTGCGGGGCAGGGTCCCACACTCTGGGCCTCGCCCACGGATATCCCGACAAGAGACTTATCCATTGGTTCTTCCAAAACCAAACTCGAAAAAACTTTCCTTGCCCGGAAAGCACGGGCGATTCCTCCAGGATAACTTTTCTCTAACGTAGTCAAAAGCCTTAACTAACTGAACTAATCTGACCAAACCCGTAAGTCCCATAGTCAGATAAGGGAAAAGATTGTACTTGGATCATAGAGACCAACGCTTTTTTCCTCATTGAGAGGCACGGCCGCCGTTGATTCTTTTCCATAGAACAATTTTTGTCCGGGATTTACTTCATCTATCGAACCAGAATAGAATTGAGTCTCAATTTAGGGATCCATCAGTCCAGTCTAACCCCATCCAGCAGTCCCATGGGCCAACCACTGTAGTGATGGGATCCAATGAAGATTTTGGTTAGGTTGTCCCGGGTACTAAGGAAAAGAGTTTCCAGGCCCCCTAGCCGGATATTCATGCAAACTTAAAACTAGTCACACCACTTACACACCCAATGAAATTGCTTTTTCACAGATTCAACAGTCTTTAAAACAATCATTTAATGAAACCATAGTGTCACTGATCATAATCCTCTAAATATACAGTTGAATCCTTATTTCCAAACATTCCTTCATCGGTGTACCTATGGCTTCATTGGCAACCAGAACGCTCACCCCTTGTCCACTCAAGGGCCTTTTCTCGATAGTTCCTAGCTCATAGTAACTGGCAAGTATTCACTTTAACAAAAATGGAGTCTCCATTGTTGAAGATCAGCAAGATCAACCAACAGATCCATATAAAAGAGCCATGGACTCATCCATTGAGGACCAGCAAGGTCAATCAGCCAGATCCATGCCCGAATTCAGAAAACAACTCTTACTCCTTATTCCAATATCTTCCCCGACGTATGTGTGGGTATCTTCGGTGACCCAGAGCCCGAGCACCGTAGTATGGTCAGCACCCTCTAGGATCCTTCGCAAGTTACCTAGCACTTCACTCATAGGCCGCTTCCTTGTTCTTTCATCCACTGTACCAGAAGCTCACCATTTAAATCAAACTGAGGCTGGTCAAGACCTCAGCCGACCTTGCTACGCGAGACATCCTCTGTTGACTCTCCGTCTCAGCAGTTGTAACTTTAACAGATAGGTCTCCCCCATGACCTCATTCACAAGACGGTCAAAATGCTTCCCCAGCATTCTTGACATAAAACACTCATTTAAACACAAATCTCACATACAAATACAGTTCCAACAATATTTCCATCTTTTCTCATCACTCCACATCCTTTCACATTAGTCCCCATCTTTTCTCATCTTCTCACAATTTTTTTTTCTTCATCGATCCCTATCACATCACATCATTCCCACATCAAATCACATCCAATCGTATCATCCACACATCAATCCACATTATCCATACATCCATCCACATCAATCCACATCATCCATACATCCATTCACATCAATCCACATCATCCATGCATCCATCCACATCAATCCACATTATCCACACATCCATCCACATCTTCCATACATCCATCCACATCAATCCACGTCATCCATACATCCATCCACATCAATCCACATTATCCACACATTAGTCCACATAATCCATACATCCATTCACGTCAATCCACATTATCCACACATCAATCCACATCATCCATACATCCATTCACGTCAATCCACATTATCCATACATCAATCCACATCATCCATACATCCATCCACATCATCCATACATCCATCCACATCATCCACATCAGTCCACATCATCCATACATCAGTCCACATCATCCATACATCCATCCACATCATCCACATCAGTCCACATCATCCATACATCCATCCACATCATCCACATCAATCCACATCATCCATCATCATCCACATCATCCATCCACATCTTCCATACATCCATCCACATCAATCCACACGTCAATCCACATCATCCATACATCCATTCACGTCAATCCACATTACCCACACATCAATCCACATCATCCATATATCCATCCACATCATCCACATCAATCCACATCATCCATACATCAATCCACATTATCCACACATCCATCCACATCTTCCATACATCCACCCACATCAATCCACACGTCAACCCACATCATCCATACATCCATTCACGTCCATCCACATTATCCACACATCAATCCACATCATCCATACATCCATTCACGTCAATCCACATTATCCACACATCAATCCACATTCATTTCATAAGTATTCCCATTCTCATCTAATCACATCTAATCACATCTCATCACTTATTTCTTCATTTATCCTCATCAGATCTCATCCACTTGCATCTACCCATACATCTCATCACTTCACATACATTAACATCTATCCAGTTTGCATCGCATCTTATCACATCCATTTCACATCACATCTCATTCATTTACATCCCGATTCACATGCTAACACATTCATTCACGTCTCTTATCATTCATTCACATCACATCAGATCCCTTATCATTCATTCACATCCCGATTCACATGCTATCACATTAATTCACATCCTATATCATTTATTCACATCCCGATTCACATGCCATCACATTAATTCACATCCTATATCATTCATTCACATGCTATCACATTAATTCACATCCTATATCATTCATTCACATCCCGATTCACATGCTAACACATTCATTCACATCCTTTATCATTCATTAACATCCCGATTCACATGTTAACACATTCATTTACATCATCCATTTCACATCACATCTCATTCATTTACATCCCGATTCACATGCTAACACATTCATTCACATCTCTTATCGTTCATTCACATCACATCAGATCCCTTATCATTCATTCACATCCCGATTCACATGCTATCACATTAATTCACATCCTATATCATTCATTCACATCCTGATTCACATGCTAACACATTCATTCACATCCTTTATCATTCATTAACATCCCGATTCACATGCTAACACATTCATTTACATCATCCTGATTCACATGACATCACATCCATTCACATCCCTTATCATTCATTCACATCCCAATTCACATGCTATCACATTCATTCGCATCCTATATCATTCATTCAAATCCCGATTCACATGCTAACACATTCATTCACATCTTATATCAATCATTCACATCCCGATTCACATGCTAACATATTCATTCTATTCATTCACATTTATCTGATTCACTTCACATCTCATCACATCTATTCTCATCACTTCTATTCTCATCACATCCATTCTCTATTCATTCTCATCTATCTGATTCATATCACATCTTATCACATCTATTTATAGAATGTAAGAGAATTCTTCTTTTTGATATAAAGATTCTTTACGCATCTATTTATACATAAGAACAACTTCAGTGGAAAATAACACTTTTATAAAAATCCGTTTATGCATCTATTTATGCATGAATTCAATTTTAAGAAGAATAACACTTTCGAAATAAAAATAAATCTTTTATACATCTTTCTATGCATAAATTTAAATTTTATGAGAATAACTCGTCTGAAATAAATTTTTTTTTCTTTGTGCATCTTTGTATGCATAAAATCAAAATTGATGAGAATAACTCTTTTGAAATAAAAATAAATTTCTTTATGCATCTTTCTATGCATAAAATCAAAATTGATGAGAATAGCTCTTTTGAAATAAAATCAAAATTGATGAGAATAGCTCTTTATGCATCTTTCTATGCATAAAATCAAAATTGATGAGAATAGCTCTTTTGAAATAAAAATAAATTTCTTTATGCATCTTTCTATGCATAAAATCAAAATTGATGAGAATAGCTCTTTTGAAATAAAAATAAATTTCTTTATGCATCTTTCTATGCATAAAATCAAAATTCATGAGAATAACTCTTTTGAAATAAAAATAAATTTATTTATGCATCTTTATATGCATAAAATCAAAATCCATGAGAATAACTCTTTTAAAATAAAAATAAATTTCTTTATGCATCTATTTATGCATAAAAATCAATTTTGATGAAAGTAACACTTTTATAATCAAAATATTCCCAATATGCCTCTTTCTATGCATAAAATCTTGCTACGAGAGTAGAAAGGAGTGAAAATGAAATATAAGTGAAAAAAAGGACATGTTGTTTTAAATATTAACAATGAGTGACAAGTATAGGTGGCTGACTCATAAATAGGGATGGGTGACACGTGTCAAATCGGTGAACCGGTCAGACCTTTTCATGCATGAAAAACATTTTACACGGCCATAAAAACTTTCTTTTTCACAATAAAAAAAGTGATATTTTTATGCTAAAAAGTTTTCATTTTATTTCCCTTTTGACCCAATGTAAAGCCTTCCCACACCCTCTAGAAAGGGGTTGTTGCAAGATCAGGGTGTCCAGTTTTGTCTAGTTTATGCTGGACTGGGACAATTCTTGGACAACAGATTTGGGGGGGAAAGGTACTTCAAACGAGATCAAGAAACTAATAGAAAATACACATACACTCAAATTTAACCCCAATATAACTTAAATTAATATAAATTAGTCCAATTTATCAAAATTAACCAAAAATATGATAAAATAATAAAAAATGATCTTTCCATACTTAGAGTGATTTAATTCTTTTTCCATAGATGCACCAATACAAGTACACTAGTCCCTATAGGTTTTAGATGATTTACATCAAAAATATAATTTTACTAATTAGATTATTAGTATTTGCAGGCCTTCTGATAGCCTGGAAGAATTTTAGAAAAGAGATCATTAAAAATCAAACCATTGGATTTGCAATTTTGACTAACCACCACATTCTACCAATGTATCACTATCTACCACTCTTTTGATCTACAAGATTAGGCATTTTTAAGTGGTAGTTATTGTGGGTGCAAAAAGTGGCATATATTATAACACTTTAAAGACCTTGAAATATCTAAAGAAAATAGACAAATAGCTTACAAATTTCTCAAAATATCAAGTTAAGCTCTATATTATGTGAAGATCTAAGATGCAAAGTGGAAATCTCATACGAGTTTATATGTGAAAGATATTAGCATTTTATGGAACCAGCCCAAATTTGGGACATGGTGTATACATTGTTTGTACCTAAGGAAATGAGGACTTTCAACTATCTAATGCTTAATAAGATTATGCAACTATATTCCCAACTTTGCATGTGGTGTTCCAACAAAAGAACTTGAAAGGAAATTCCTTCGTTAGCTAGGAGAGATTGGCCACTAAAGGTAAATAAATGCCTGTTTTTTTACTATTTACAGGGTGCCTGAGTGGACAAAACTGGGCACCCTGATCCTGCAACCACCCAAAGGTTTTTTACCTCAAATCATCTTTTTGATGCATAATTCTGGGCGTGAAAAACTCTAGATATTCATGATTATGAGTATCTAGTTTTTCATGCAAAAATATTTTGATTTTATTCAATCTGAGCTCCGCTTATGGATTCCATTATCAATGTGAAACACCTTGAATATTTTTTCCCTTTTGACCAACTTTTTGGGTGTGAAAAACTCGAGATACTCACGACTGTGAGTCTATTGGTTTATCCATGCCAAAAAATTCTTCTGATTTTCCATCCATTGAAGTGATTTTATGTATCCTATGATCCTATTTACTTGTTGAATATACATTTCTATAAGAATATGGCACAACAGAAAGAATCAAGAACACGGCCCACCAACCATTGACCCCCACCCACTAATGGTGGTGGACTTGGTATCCAAGAGAATATTCTAGGGAATATTCCTTATATCATTACCTCGAGGGCTCCCACGCCTAAACCCCCACTAGGGGGGCTACTAGCCCCCTGGGACCCCCTTGCCGGGGTGATACCTTGGGCCCCGACTAATGCTCATATCCCTGACATCTCCTAACCATCATCAATGGTCACAATAATGACCCCATCAACGTCTAATCGCACTAAAGACATATACACTATGGCTACTCCTCATAATGGGGGCCTAACAAATATGCATTATACATCAAAGTGAGATACATGCTAAGAGGCGAGCATTGAGTGTATACTAGAAATTTCTTTCTTATATAGGAAGAACTTTTTTAGGAATTAAAACTCAAGATACTCATGGTCATTGAGTGGATATCCACTGGTTTTTCAGGTCACCCACTTTTTCTTATTTCATACTCATGAGTTTGTAGATTGATTCCTTTGACCCTATAATACCTTTGGCATGACTTTTATTTCTTCTCGTCTTTCATTTATGTTGCTTTTATTGACTCCCTTGAGTCAGAATGTGTTCTTATAGCCATATTTGGCAGTGACATGTGTGAACACACTAAGACTTGCCATGAAACTTTTTTCCTCTTAATTAGGAGGATTTACTAGTATAGACCCATCTTGGGGTATACACTTATCATCTTTGTACAACACACATATCTACTTATCATCTCATTCTGTGCTGGATCCAAGCGCGTTTTGGGGGCCATTTGTGCGATTCTCGATTTTCTATAGTCATCTTTGGGGACCACCTTTGCACTTCATCAGATTTAGGAGTAGTGTCGGACTCGTATTAAAGTTTTTCTTCTACCTCAGAGTCGTGATGATGAAAGGAAATCCAAATGCCTTAAAGCTTGCAAAGAGAAATCCAAGCAAAGCAGATCTGTCATGCGCATACACAAGAGATCAGGATTTTGGTGTTGCCAATCAATAAAGACACAAAGGTAAATCCTTTACTCAAGGTAATTACAAGTCGAAATCAGAGTCATCGGGCAAGCCTACAAACAAGGAAGGAGAAAAACCATAGAAAAATGTCAAATGAAACTATTACAAGAAACCTAGTCACTACATTAATGAGTACAAGAAGCAGATGGAGAAGGAGAAAAAAAGAAGACTCAGGTATGGCTATAGCTAATACGTCAACATCTAATTCAAAAAACAACGAATCTACAAACTATGCAGATTGGGCTTTCATTGTGCAATGCACTTTTGACCCTTTGCATTAGGATGTAGCATGACTGTTACACATGTAAATTTTTGGTATTTTCACAGTGGTGATAATAAGCACATTACTTCTCACTGCAAAGTTTATTCTCATCACTTGAATATGCTCCACAAGAAAAAAATTATTCTCACTTGAATATGCAAACAACTCCTCATATCATGTAAAAGAAGCTAGTAAAATTGTTCTCACTATTGCAAATAGAGGAACAATCACGCTCTCAGATGTATTATATTACCAAGGATTAAGAAGAACTTGTTATCTATTTCTGCCATTACTAAGGCTAGTTTAGTGGTTCAATTTGTGGATGGCAGATGTATTGTTCATGATCAGAGTGTGATGTTGGCACTTTGTCTCGTGGCCTTTACAATCCAGATGCATATGAAAGACAAAAGCATGCTATGTGTACAATTTTGCTAACAAAGGAAATGGGTGATGCTAAGTTATGGCATGCATGCTTTGGTCACTTAAACTTTGGCAGTTTGTTGCATTTGCATAAGCATGACATGGTGTCTGAGCTTCCACATCTTGAATCCCCTATCAAACATATTTGTGAGAACTGTTGTAAGATTCCTCCTCAGCCTGAATAATGAATAAGCTTTACTTCAATCCCCTGTAATCATTCCCTATTTTTGAATACAAGAAAATATTAATTTTTTCTTGTTTTTGCCTAGAGAGATGAAAAAGTTCTAGAGAGAGATAATTCAATATTGAGATATTTTTGGATAAATAAATTCTCCTAATATCAAAATATATTTCCTTGAAATAAAAGTTCAAAATAAATTCTCTAAGGTACATTAGGAATCAATTAAAAATGATTTAAAAGACAGCCTAAGGGTCAAGATTTTTTGAAATTTTTGGATTATGGTCCAATTAAGGTTCCTATAGGCCAATAAGATTAATCCAAGTGTTGAGATGAGATAAATCCAATGAATAAAAGAAAATACCCAAAAATGAGTAAATGCTCACATAAGATGAAGAGTTGACTGAGTATAAGGTTTATTAGTTAAAAACTATGAGATATTACTAAAAAAATGAGATATTTTGGAATAATGATACATTTTTGACACCTTGGTAAGGAGGGGGGAGACTTTGAGGTAGGTGCTTATTTCACACATGTGGATGAGTTTTTAATTCAAAAATATTAAGATATTTTTGTCTAAACTGGTCCTGAATCAAACTAGATCAAAATGGGACCTAAACTGGTCCTGAATCAAACTAGATCAAAATGGGACCTAAACTGGTCCTGAATCAAACTAGATCAAAATGGGACCTAAACTGGTCCAAATCTTGCCGAAATTCAGCCAAACTGAACCTGAAAAATTCTAGAACTTAGTTGGACTTAGTTAGTGACCTCCCTCACCTATAAATAGACCCTCATTCTTTTGTATTCTCATATGTGAGCTAGACCATGCCAGTATTACATTAAAATAAGCATATTTTCTATTATCCTTTACAAATCCTCTACATTTTGGACAGATTGGAGCTTCTCTCTCTCTTCAACCATCCTTGGAGCTTTCCTCTCAACACACTAACCAATTGATTGGTTGGGGGCTTCTCCTAAGATAGAGAAGCAAGTAAATCAAGAGGTAAGATGTAATTTCATGGTTTTTTTCTCTAATATTCTCAATATTTTCACTTCTCAACCCCTCTCAAGCTTGAGAAGTTTCAAATGGATTGTTTTTCAATGCAAATGAAGCTTTCTAAAGAATTCTAATGATTAATCATCACAAAAAGTTTATCTTTATGCTTAATTTAGGATGTTTTTTTATGTATATCTCTCTCTCCCCAAAAGAATGGTCATTCCTATGACCAATTCTTATTCAAATGATGCTTCTCATTGATAAATTCTTAATTCAAATATCAAACTCTATGCTAGTTAAGCTAGAGGTTAGAAAATGGCTTTTTTAATGCTTTTATACTAATCAAATTATGGTAAAATTATGATTAATTCCATAAATTGGATTTAGGTCTAAATGGTAGTTATTCTATCATAATCGTATTACTAAGTCTTATTCTTTTAGAAAATATTAAAAATTATCAGTAATAGTAAAGCGGAGCTATGGTAATTTTTTTAGGAAATTAATACATAAGTCATTTTTATGCATAATGTGAAAAGAGGACTTCCTACCATATTCTAGGATTAGTCATCCTATGCTAAAAGAATAATTTTTATCACATCCATGGAAATTTAATTTTTAATGTTTATGCATAAATAATTAATTAGAGAAAAAAATAAGTTTTTAGTAGTTTCATTTTTATGCAAAAAGAGGAATTTCCATAATAATGGAGATCCATGTATTTCAATGGAGAAAGATAAAATATGGTATATTAAAATAATGAAAATTTTTATTTAAAATTAAATAGAAAATTTAGATAAATTATTTTATGCAAAAATAAATTTAAATGATGAAAGAGAAATTTCCATCATATTTGGAATTCAATCATTTAAATGGTAAAAGTGGAATTCTTGTCATATTTAAATTAATGGATATTTTTATTCAATTTTAAGAGAAATTTTAGTTAAATTTATTTTTATGCATGAGAAAACTTGAATGATAAAAGAGGAATTCCCATCATATTTGGAATTCAATCATTTAAATGGTAAAAGTGAAATTCAATCATTTAAATGGTAAAAGTGAAATTCTTGGTATATTTGAAATAATACATATTTTTATTTAATTTAAAGAAGAATTTTAGATAAACTCATTTTATGATAAAAGAGGAATTTCCATGACAATTGGAATCCAATCATTAAATGAGGAATTTTAAGCTTATTAAAAAAAATAGATATTGGTATTTAGTTAAAAGAAGAAATTTTATGGTATTTAAGTAGAGAAAGAATTGAATTAAATTTTGGTGACAAAAGAGGAATTTTCACCATAATGCCTCTTAGAGAATCAGGGTTGATAAATTAAGATTGGAAGAAAGAATATCTTTAGATATTAAATCACCAAATTGGTATTTATCCAAAATTAGATTAAATGGAAGAAGAGTATTTTCATTAAAATCCAATATGCTCTAATAAAACCATTTCTTAATCTACTATGAAAAAGAAGGAATGAAATTCACAAAGTTGGAATTTCCTTACGATTAGAAATTCAGTAGATGTTTATCTGAAGAAAATCCTTGTTAGAACTAAACCGAATGATTTTGGTTAGACCAGGAGAGGGACGGTCTCAGTAAATCTACTTGTTCATCTCTTGATCTGAATCAAGCGAAAACCTCGTGAGACTGATTCAAGTTATTAATACAAAGAATAGACTACCGTTGAATTAACTAGTTTTCCTTGATCGAAATCACCAAGAATCTAAAGTCAGTCAAATGATGGGTAGATTACCCTAATGAGAGATCAAGGATTCTCATTATGAAATTGGGGATTAAGGAAAAAGGGTTTTGTGGAACCAATCTTAAGCTGGGAATTTTACTTGCATAGAACCTCTGTTTTCTTCTAAAGGACTATTTTACGCCAGAATTCTGGAGGAAGCATTGGGTATGTGTTTAATCTAAGAAGAGGCTCATTTTGCAATAGCCGACAGGGAGTTGTCGGTGGACATCGCTCGCGACGAGTAAAGCCTGCCAAGGTCGTGACCAGCCTCCTTTTGGTACCTTTAAAATGGTATGCTTGCGGCACGATGGGCAAGGACCGACGAAGCGGTCCCGGAGAGTGAAGTGCTAGGACACCTAAGTAGGATCCTAGA
Source organism: Cibotium barometz (assembly GCF_041138505.1). Lineage (NCBI taxonomy): Eukaryota > Viridiplantae > Streptophyta > Polypodiopsida > Cyatheales > Cibotiaceae > Cibotium > Cibotium barometz. Next base: position 33,894,057 of record NC_141086.1, read on the forward strand.
GGGTTTTGACCAGGTGATGCATGGGCTCGCGGTTGCTAGGACACCCATGCGTGCATCGAGGAAGATTCGGATGGACTAAGAATAGTGACTTTTGTGAATCAAATTTTGGATATTGGATCTCGTTGTTGGTTGGCCAGGTGGTCTTCAATTGGAGAGTCGAGATGACATATTTTGTAATACAATGGATTCAGAATTTTGGATGATTATGATCAGCAATACTATGATTTTTCATTGAAGGATTATTGTTTTGTAAAGACATGCAAATATGTTATAAATGGCAATTTCACATTGGGTGCGTACGTGGTATGCCTACCTTAATTTTTGCATGAAACGCCGGCTAGGGGGCCTAGGAACTCTTTTCCTTGGTACCCGAGCAAAGCGTAACCAAATCTTTATAAAGGAATCCCACCAATACAGTGGTCGACGAGCGGTTGGCTAACCCATGGGCCAATTGGCTGGATCGCGAGGGATTCCTGCAATACCATTAAGTTATGATTAGTTATGTTAGATAGATTAAGTCCTGAGAAGACCCTTGTTCTTTGGGAGGGAATCAACGACTGTGCCTCGTTAAAGGAGGAAAAAAGCGGTGATTCTCTGGACCAAGTGCAAGTCCCTTCTTTGATATGACCATGTGACTTTAGGTTCGGTCTAATCAATTTGAATGGTTAAGACTTTGACCCGTTAGATTAATTCTCCCGTTCGTTAGATTAATTCAAAGATTTTCCCTGGAGGAATCGCCCGTGCCTTCCGGGAGAGGGAAGTTTTTTTGGGTTTGGTTTTCGGAGGAACCACCAGACTAGTCTCTTGTCCGGACATCCATGGGGGTGAGGCCCCGAGTGTGGATCCTTGCCTCGCGTAGTGAGAGGCTGACGCTGCTTCTGCCACACCCACGAGCGCCCTCGGAGGGGACGGGGGTCTTACTACTGGTATCAAAGCTTTGTTGAAAGCTAATAAGGAGAAATGAATTCTTATCACAGAAATTGATAAATAAAAACTGAAAAAGAGCTTTTACATATTGTATTTTCATTCTGTAACTTCATAAATGAAGAATTTTAATCAAAGAATTTGGTTTTATAGATGGAAGTTCCACACTTATCTGGTGTTCCTGACCTCACCCAGTCACAAGACATGACTGCGTTCGCCTTCGAGCATCTCATCGCTTCAGCTACAACTCGAACGAGCCGAGCCAGACTCGTAGGCCATTTTGAGGATCTATATTTCCCTGACCTAGCGGCGGAGAGACGGGCAGCACAAATGGTTTGCAGGGCAGTATGTGCATGCCTCTTGCGAGACCAGCGTGCGATGCTAAGGCAGAATCTCTCATTAACCACATGATTTTGATGAGGCTGAAAGTGATACACATGGTGTTATTTTATATCACTTAACACCTCGAATTTCAGACTTTCTTGCCAAATCTACAGACTCCTTAGTTGCTTTATTCCTAAGGAGAAGATAGTAAGTAAGGGAACATTTGTATCAGGGCATGTCTATAGCCTAGTATGGCCATCTTATGCATCTCCCGAGGAGATTTTGACTTCTAGAGCTGAGCTCCTCTATGTACATATTGCAACCTTTCTATAAATAAAGAAACGTTTTATGGAAAAATTCCCTGTTGTATAAGTGATTGTTTATTGATGAATTGATGAAGTCAAATCTATTACCGGACATATGTCATAGATCTCCAATAAGATCATTTATCTTGTTTAAGAAATTATTTTCCAAACCTCTTAAGTCTTAGGATCTTGTGGACGATATCAAAATTAAAATTTAGTAATATATCATTTTTGGCAGAATCATGAGGCGAAAAATTCTAACATTGAGTCCGTTGTTAACTTCATAGACATATAACCAATGCAACTAATGTTGGAATAATCAACCAAATATTAATGCCTAGAGCCTTGGGGGTTCAAGGGCCAAATATATCTAGTCAGTCAAAGGTTAAAATCAAATGTAAAAGCCATAGATATTACTAGGAATCTGTGCAAAATTCAATGGGCTTGGCATCTCCTACAACCACTCAAATAGAGAGAATCATGGAGCACATAAGGTCAAGCACCACACGGAGATGATTATGGAGAGAATCATGGAGATATTTAAGGGAGAGAATCATGAAACTTTATTAAGCACATAAACATGATTAGATTGATCTAATCACCTTTGTACTTGCCTATAAATTGGCACACATCTAATGTAAAAGTCACTCTCTCATTTTACACCATTATGCTCTCATTATCTTACCAATGTGATTATTTATCTCTTTTCATTAGCAATATTGGTATACTAATCTCATGGCTCTAATTACATTTGAACCACCTTAGATTTCTAACATGGTATCAGAGCCAAGTTAATTTTCATTAACTCATTAATCACACTATTACTAATTAATCAATTTTTAGCCATTTCTCTCTTCTTGGTCCAAAACCCACCTTCCTTGTTGCAGCTTAGATTCTCCTTCCACACTTGATGGTTTTCTGAGATTCTCACCTCATCTTGTAGCTAAGAGTAAGCTTTACAAGCCTCTCAAAGGAATCAATGCAAAACCATCCATGTGGAGTAGCATTCTGACTGTAGTGCCGTCACCTATTTTTCCTACGAAATCAAAGAATTGACATCTATAATAGGACATTATCTAATTTCTTACAGGAGATTGGGTACCATCTTATGAGCTATCCTCAGCTTAATTTTGAGAGGATTTGGTCCAACAAATTGGGAGAACAATACGTTTCACCAGTCTCAATAAACAAAATGTAAATTTCAATGCTTTTTGAAGCATTTGCCCTAAATTTATAAATTTCTATTAACAAGGCAATTAAACACTAATTACCTCATAAATTTAAGCCATTGAAGGTTTAAATCCAACACTGGGGATTTGCATTATTTTGAAAGACCCCCTTCATTATTTGAGCCTCCAAGGGAAGTTATTTTTCGGGGGTCCATGACCACCCTATCAACATAGGACTTTTAAGGGCACGAGAGAAGCAAGTAGTTGATATGGTGTCAGCATGTGTTAAACTAAACCCATATGATACTACAAAAAACATTGAGGTTGATTTTACAAAGGACTTAGAGATGGGAATACTAGTGGCAAATAATGATGAAACACATTGGAGGAATTAGATGACACTCGCGTTCAAGAGGAATCAATTACACCCTTGGCTCAAAGAAAAGGACTTCAAAGAGCTGTGCAATTTGCAAGAAGAGATAAACAGAGGGGTGACACACATTTGGACTCATTGCTTGAGTTAAAGAGAAGGTGTATAGTATCATTTCTTACAAAGCATACTATTCCTTTCTTAAAAGCATACTTATTACCTCTGTTAATTAAATGATTAGGGCTACTCATTGAGGTGATTTTGGACCATTCAGGATTCATACATTACATTGAGGTGTTGCTACAATATCTCCAAGCATCACAATAAAAATTCCCCATGGTTTGATGCCTCAACTTCTTGCTCCAAGTCAAGGTACCAATTTGCATTGCATTGTTTTGGGAAAAATGGGACTATTGATATTATTCATTCTTTTAATCATTATTTGTAAGGTATTAGACACTACTTTTGGACTAATATAAGGAAAAGACCTTCCCAAATCGTTCAAAGCATGGCTTATTGCATTTGTATCACAAGAATCAATGGGTGTAAAGAAGAAGATGAAGGTAAAAATATGTATGCATTGGATATGTTTGTTCACATCATCAACATGAAGTAGATCAATAGCAACAAGAGCTACATCAAAAAGAGAAGATCAAGTTCTACATCAACAAAATCTTAATCAACACCAGATCCAGTTCCAAGACAAAGAAGGTGAAGGTGGCCTCATCTGAGGCCAAGTTTTTTGAATAATCTTGGACCTGATAGATCAACAAGGGCATAGCCCTACAAGTTGGCCAGCCTAGTATTCTAAGCATAACTATTGCATTATAAGCATAACTCAGAACCATCATTGGTCATCTCATAATTGGGTAAGACCAAAAGAGCACCATCATTGTAAACCATAACTAGGTGTACCACCGTTGCCATTGTAATTAAGTAAGACCAAAAGAGCACCAGGATCATAAGCATAAGTGGCAATCCCTAATAGGACTAGCATTGCCATCATAACAGTAGAGTTGCCATGAATATTTGTTTGAGGGGGAGTGTTGGAATAGTCAACCAAATATTTATGCCTAGAGCCTTAGGGGTTAAAGAGCCAAATATACCTAGTTGTTCAAAGGTCAAAATCAAATGTAAAAGTGAGAGATATTACTCAGAATCTATGCAAAATGCAAGTGGTCTTGGAATCTCCTACAAGCACTCAAATAGAGAGAATCATGGAGCACATAAGGTCAACCCCACTGAGCTAGAATCAGGGAGATGATTATGGATAAAGAATCATGGAGAGATTCAGGGGAGAGAATCATGGAACTTTATTAAGCACATAAACACGATTAGCTTGATCTAATTAGCTTTGTGCTTGCCTATAAATTGGCACACATCTAATTCAAAATACACTCTGTCATTTTACATCATTATGCTCTCATTATCGTGCTCATGTGATTAACTTCTTCATCCACTTCTTTGTTTGGATAGTAAAACACATTCTTCATGTTTTAATGCTTTGCAAAGACTCAACACTTATATCTTCCCTTGACCAATTTATGGATTGGTTTGAATTCACAAGTGTTTACATGCCTCCTTTATTATTGTTGTGGGTGCAAATGCAACTATCTTCTCTAGCATTATTTCTGTCTTTTTATTCCCGACATCTAAATTCTACACCTTCATAGACAATAGAGAATTTTTTTACTTCCATTTAATGCACCACATTTTCTAATTTATTGCACTCTTTTATTTGGTTAATAGTGAGTTACTAAGCTATATAATCCTTGCTTCCTTTCTCGTAAAATATGTGAATCCTATGGTCTTGGGGTTGTAAGCCTCCTAATATACCCTAATAACCATTAATAAATATACTTGATAAGGTTAGCTCTGAAACTTGGGGAGGTCATTGTAAAAGAGGATTAGGTGGATAAATTGATCCATCCACCCATACATCTACATGTTTTCTTTCTTGCTTCGCTTTCTTGTTACATCATTGATATTTGCACATCAATGGGACTTCAAACCTCTTGTAGAGTGTGGCATACTCTGCATCTAGTTGGAAGTGTTTATCTCTCTTCTTATTTTTGCTTGCATCCTAATCATTTTTTGACCATAGTTAGTACATATTGTAATGAAGGGGGCTTGGAATTAGACTCAAAGAGAGCCCATGGGCGTTTCTGAAATTTTCTTGGAGTTTCTTGGGAATTTTCTTGATTTTGATTGAATTCTTGATTTTGATTGAATTCTTGATCAAGAAATGGGGCATGGGGAGTGTGGAATGCTTGGATCATCTTGAATTTTTGATTTGAGTAAAGTTTTGGGGTCATGGGTTGGTTGAGGACCAATTTCTGAGGTGGCTGCCCCAAAATTTAAAAGGGGGATCAAAATTGGAGGAAAATTAGTGGTAATCTTGATTAATCTTTGCCTAATCCAAAATATTTTTGATTAGCCCCTTCATCTCTTCATGTCTGATTTTTGATTAGCCCCTTCATCTCTTCATGTCTGATTTTTGAGGAAAATAGAGTTTCTTTTTCTTACCATTGATCATCATTTCTTTAGGGTTTGATCAAGCTTCTCAAGAACTCTCAAATGAACCTAGTAATGGTGATTATCCATGGTGGATTGTGGAGGTTTAGGAATGATTCGTGCACAGTTGAAACGGCCCGTTTGCTGCGATTTTACTTCTCGTCTTGCTGCGATTTCACTACCATTTAGCTTGGCTAAGCTTACCCTAAGCTTAGCTTAGTCTCAAGCTTACTAGGAGACCTGGTTAAGCCACGCTTTTCAGTGCAAAAATGGAAACGAGGAGCCGCCGGCTGTTGCAGTTTCCTATAGTCCTTCATGGAGATTATGCCATGAAGATAACATCTATCAATTGTTCAAATGAGGCCTTGCAAATGTTGGAGTCTTTGGAGATGCATGAAGGCTATGGAGCATGGAGAAGAAGGTGGAAAAAACCAGTAAATTGAGCTTCAACAAAGTGAGCAAATTTTTGAAGGTCTTCTACCATTGGTGAGTGCTTCTACCAATCTTTTGATTGATTTGGATGAATCTTGGATCCAACCTCAAGGATTAGGGTTTTGCCCCAAAAAACCCTACTTTCTCAAACATTGGCCGACATCAGTGATTGTTTCCTACCATTGGCATCAAGAATGGGTGGAATATGGTGCACATGTGTTAATCTTGCCACCACTACAATTTTTTGGGTAGTCTCTGGATTAAGATTTGGATTAAGGGTTGAGGTTTAAAGCCACCTTCATGCATAAAATCACTTTTCTTGAAGTGAAACCATCCTTCTTCTCCCAAAACCACCTTTCTCAATTCTAATCCTCTCTATATGACATAAGATCTTGAAATACTTTTTGAAGAATAATACAAAACTCACAAATACAACAAAGACTAAACCATAGAATTGGAATTTAATCGACAAGATGAGTATAAATTGAAACAAAAATAAGAAAATCGAGTAGACATCACCTTGTACAGAGTATTGGTTCCAATCCCCCCCCAAGAAGTGTTTGCATCCTCCCACTTCTTGGGTATTTATGCTTCATTCATAAAAATAGCCCACAGTATTTGGTCCAATCTCCTTCCAAGAAGTGTCGGCATCCTCCCACTTCTTGGTTATTTATGCTTTATTCATAAAAATATCCCACATGCCAAAAATAGTTGCATGCTTATGCATGGGCTTGCCCTTTATAAACATAAAAGTTTCTTTAACCCAAAGCTAATATAAATTCTTTCTATCTAAACCACTAAAGGAAAAATACATAAAGAACCCCAAGGGCTGATTCACATGCAACAAATCAACAAGTCCATGCCCAAGTATAACAAAAGTGGATGGCCAACAATGATACAAAATCTCGTAGTAGATACTATGGTCAAATGCCAAAAATGAGAAAAAACTTCTCGATAATTACTCACGCCATATCACCAACATCACGTCCCAGCCATACCGGCTTATGAGCACAAAGCCCATCAATCTCACCAACCTACACAGGTTGTCCATTTAAACACATTCACATTAGCAACACATGGAAAAGTTACTTGACATTACATAAGTTTTTAATAAGATTTTCTCTTAATGTCTCATGATTATCAAATAAATTTAAAAAGAAGTCTCTTATAAGATTTTACTAATGGCTGCACCATATCTTGATTTTAGAAGGTCATGGCTGATGTTTTTGCAAGGGAAATAAAGGTATACATGTTTAATAGCCTCGTATAAAAAATTATCTGTAAGGTTTTGGCAGCTTAAATATTATGTCGCAGGCTTTAAATTCGAACAAGATTGATAGGTTTAAATAAACAAGTCTAAATCTATATAGTTAGCTTAATGTCAAACGAGATGATGAATGAAAAAATTAATTTTCACTTGAAGTTAAAATAAACTTGAATAATAAATATAAAACTTGGCAAACATAACATTGATTCAAGAGTAAGAAGGTTGCATGTTACATAGATTCGATTGCAATAATGTTCTATATTCAGAATACCTCATTGGGAATTAGAGAGAAAAATGAGAAAGCAACATGAATTGATTGAAATATAATTTTTTTAAACTATAAATATCTGAAAGAAGGTTACAGAAATAATTGCAGTACAGATTTGATAAAACATAATGCTACTAAGAAATTTTTCCTAGGGCTAAGGGTGCCAAGAGCCTTGTTCATACAGTTTGAAGAGATGACGGGGAAAACTATTCATAAGATGGGTAATGGTTACTATAAAAAATTATTGTATGAAGTTAGGGATATGGATGTGTATTTCTGACACCATTATTAAAGAAGAATAAAATCTATAATTTAGATAAAGCATCTGGGTAAGCGTTATGGGTCAAGGATGTGATGTTAAAATCCACCACTTTTATTGCCGAATCCTAAACAATTCCACGTATTCATAAGATGAGAGGTCCCATCCATCAAGGAAAGGCCAAGCAGGAGGTTCATGGGGTCGATGAGATTTTCCACTAAGAGATAAATGTGTGTCTCAATGTGTCTCTAAGAGCCAAAAGGAGTGGCCGAATCAAAGACTTATTGGCGATTGTTGATATAGAATCCAATCTAAAGAATATGAAATAGAAGCTTCGTCTCAAAGTCCTTGTTTTTGTCAAAAAATCGGGACACTATTCTCATAAAAGTTTCAATCACATAAACTAGAAAACTTTTAAAAGATTGAATATGGAACTTGATTAAATAAGAAACACTTAAACTCTTTCTTTTGCCACTTAAATTTGAAAACTATATACATTAATGAGTTAAATTCATAATACATTAGTTGGGAAAGAAGTAAGGGCAAATTTCTCACCAATAAACTGCACGACGTTCTTGTGTCGAACTTTCCTAAAAATCAGTAATATGCCACAATTATATAATCATAGTTCAGTCAGAATAAAAGAATACCCACACATGCTGCCCCCTCCCCCCCCTCCTCCTTTCTGTGAGAGGAGAATTTTCAGTCCCAAATGCAATAAGTAGAGCACCCTTAGTGCAGCACTTATACATGTGTATAGATTTGTGCACGCATTCTATTTAGCATTGTAATTGTTTTGATTGAGTAAAATATAAAGATCTTACTAGCTAAGTCTGTTACACAGAGACGGACATCCTTCAGACAGTTTTGTGATTTTGATGCACTCTGCAGTGTGTAAAGAAATGAATTTCAGTCTCAACTCGATCAAGATCTCTCAAGGGCCTTTGGAAGTATTAAAAGGGTGTTTTAAGGCGGTCCTAACTAGCTATCAAGTGTTTGATTCGGACACCATCGTAGGGTACAAAGTGGACAGTTTTATCAGGCTAAAAACCCTAATTCAGTAAAAAATGATACGAACTGAATTGAAGGTGTTTAGATAGCTTGAGAATACTATTAAAGAGCTTCCCAAAGAGGAGCCAACAAGTTTCCAATTCCGTGACTGTTTGGATGGTCAACCCCTCATAGTTGACTTTAAGCTAAAAGTCAAAACAGAGAGGTATAGGGGTGTTCAAAGTGGTGATTGAGGGTGATAGAAGTGTTCTTCTCATCCAAACGGACGTGGCAAGCCTTTGATCTTTCAATTCCGACATCGGTAGCACCAAAACCCTCATTTGGTACCATGGGTGACCGTGAACAAGAAGGAATGTCTTTACATGACATGAATGATTACATGGTGAATGAGGGGTATGACAGGTACACAAGTGGAAGTGCACAAGTTTCCTTGAAGAACATTACTTTGGATATGCTAAAGGTTACTATCACCGAAGCTATGAAGGATGCACAAAGGGATATTTTCTTCCAAAAAACAGTGAGCTTTTGAGGCAAAACAGTGAGCATATGCGGCAAAGCAATGTTCTCATGGAGCAAATGTCCAATGCTATGAATGAGGGCTTCAAGAAGCTTGATGATGGGGTAAATGAAGTGCAAAGGTGTGTGAAAAAGATTGATACTTCCCTTGATAGGACAAGAGGCTGGCCACATCCACAAAGATCACTTCCAAATCCATCATCTTGTGTGATTTAATCGGCATGGAAAGGTTAAAATTGAGGGGGAAACATCCAATGGGTACACACTTCAAGAGAACCCAAAAGATGTTTCTCATGTTGATTCACCATTGTCAAAGCCTTATGGAAAGGAAGGAATGCATAAGCAAGATTTGATGGAGTCAAAACAAAAGGAAATAGCTATAATTTCCAATGAAGATAACAAAGATAGGTATGCACGGTTATATGATGAGGTCATACATTCCAAGTTACCAAAGTCCTTAACAAAGGATGAATTTGTGGATCGTATGATTTCTACTTCTATTGGAAGCTTATGGTTCAAGCATGGTGAATTGTTTGTAGAAGTTGTGCTCTCTTTTGTTGATGGGGAAGGAATCACTTGTATTCAGCTCAAGGAATGGATTCGCAATTGGGATGCCTACTTTTGTGCATTTCCATGCAATTAGGGAGACAAAGTGAAGCAAGTGACATGCAAATTTGGAGGCAAAGCTAGACAATGGTGGCTACAAGTTATGCATGAGTACAAATGGGATTGGGCAAATTTAGCCTATGAAGTGGTGCAAAACTTTGTGGCTACTCAAGAGCAATGGAGCTTTAGGGAAAAATGCATGTCATTACTACATGTGGATTCATTGCCTAAGTATGTCAAGGAATATTGGTACCTTTCCTTCTTTGTGCCTAACATTGAGGAGAAGGAGATCATAGGTGGATTCATGCAAAAATTAGGGAGACAAAGAAGGAATATTGGTACCTTTCCTTCTTTGTCTCCCTAATTGCATTTCCATGCAATTAGGGAGACAAAGTGAAGCAAGTGACATGCAAATTTGGAGGCAAAGCTAGACAATGGTGGCTACAAGTTATGCATGAGTACAAATGGGATTGGGCAAATTTAGCCTATGAAGTGGTGCAAAACTTTGTGGCTACTCAAGAGCAATGGAGCTTTAGGGAAAAATGCATGTCATTATTACATGTGGATTCATTGCCTAAGTATGCCGAGGAATATTGGTACCTTTCCTTCTTTGTGCCTAACATTGAGGAGAAGGAGATCATAGGTGGATTCATGCAAAAATTAGGCAAGGAGTTTATGCAAATGGTCCAATGCATCATGGATATTGACAATGACATTGCTCTTAATGAGATCATGTTGATAGTGGAGCTCTTCTACAAGCCTACCCCATCTATACATGGGCTTTCTACTAGGATTTCACTTCAGTCCACATATCTTATTGGAAGCCATTGCTATGGGGACACTTCTAGTGAGGAAGGAGATGTTAATTATTTGTGTCAAGTGGCTTCAATGCATGTATGGACGTCTAAAAATGAACCAGTGGACAGCCATGAAGATGTAAGTGTTGATGGGAAAGATGAAGAGCAAATGCATGGATCTTTTCTTGGGGATAAAGATGAATGCAATGAGACTCTTCTTAATGAGGGAGACAACTCTTATGAAGATTTTCATGGTGTTGCATTGCATGAGGGATTTGTGGTTACCGACCATGAAGATGTGGCATATGATGTGGATTTACAAAATGATGGTGTGGATGAAAGTAATAATGTGGTTGATTGTGATCCTTATGATGACATTTTTGAGGAAATTGCTTTGGGTAATGATGATGATAATGCTTTGGTTTATGGAAGTGATTCATGGGTAGACTTTGATGGCAGATCATTGGTTGGTGATGACACTTCCAATCTTGATGTTTCATACCTATTTGATCCCAGTATACATGGCAAGATGCTTGATGTGGATTCATTTCCATATGATCCGGGTGGACAACATGCATTGCCACTTGAAGCGGAGGGATTTCCATGTGATCCGGGTGGACAACATGCATTACCACTTGAAGCGGATGGATTTCCATTTGACCCGGGTGGATCTGTGAGGTCCCCCTGTTCCCACCAAGCAACGGATTCGGGTACTAGCAGCAGAAGTAGCACTTCTCGCGCGGGACAGGGGTCCCACATTCGGGGCCTCGTCCACGGATATCCGGACAAGAGACTAATCTGTCGGTTTTTCCAAAACCGAACCCGGAAAAAACTTCCCTTACCGGAAAGCACGGGCGATTCCACCAGGATAATTTTTTTCTCTAACGAAGACAAGATCATTTCTGATCAAGCTGATCCAATTGTATCTTCAAGATACTAGATCAAGGAAGAAACTTGCACTTGGATCATTGGGATCAACGCTTTTTTCCCCATTCAAGAGGCACAGCCGTTGATTCCTATCCATAGAACAATTACTGTCCGAGATTTACTTTATCTATCGTATTAACAAAAGTTGAGTCTCGATTTACGGATCCATCAGTCCAGCCTAACCCCATCCGATCCCATGGGTTAGCCAACCGCCCAACCACTGTAGTGATGGGATCCAATTTGGAATTTGGTTAGGTTTTGTCCCGGGTACCAAGGAAAAGAGTTCCAAGGCCCCCTAGCCGGAAGTTCATGCAAACATAAAATTAGGCACACCACTTACACACCCAATATGAAATTGCCTTATTCTTAGCATCAGCTAACTTTAAAACAATCCTTTAATGAAACCATAGTACACCACTTACACACCCAATATGAAATTGCCTTATTCTTAGCATCAGCTAACTTTAAAACAATCCTTTAATGAAACCATAGTACCACTGATCACAGTCTTCCAAATTATCCGGTTGATTCTCAAATTTCCCATCGTTCCTTCATCATCAGAGTATCTATGGTATCATTGGCAACTAGAACGCTCACCACCTGTCCACTCAGAGGCCGTTTCCATAGTTCCTAGCCCATAATACTCGGCAATATAATCACTTATCAAGATGGACTCTCGTTGAAGATCAGCAAGATCAACCAACAGATCCATATAAAAGAGCCATGGACCAGCAAGGTCAGTCAACCAGATCCATACCCGGTTTCACAAAACAACTCTTACTCCTTGTTCCAATATCTTCCTCGACGCACGCGTGGGTATCCTAGGCGACCCAGAGCCCGAGCACCGTATGGTCAGCACCCTCTAGGATCCTTCGCAGGTGACCTAGCGCTTCACTCATAGGCCGCTTCCTTGGTCCCTCATCCACCGTACCAGAAGCTCACCATTTTAATCGAACCAAGGCTGGTCAAGACCTCGGTCGACCTTGCTACGCGAGACGTCCTCCATTGACTCTCCGTCAGCAGTTGCAACTTTATCAGTTAGGTCTCCACGACCTTAATCACAAGACGGTCAAAATGCTTCCCCAGCATTCTTGACATAAAACAGCCATTTACAAACAGCATTTACAAACAGTTTACAAATATAGTTTCTATATTAACTCTCATTTTTCCACATTGTTCCTCATTAATCCACATTACTTATTCCACATTCCATTTATATGTGTACTCATCCAATCACCTCATTTTCCATCTCTTCACTTCAGATTCCTTCACATCACATATCATATATTCACATCCATATCCACATCCATACATCCACATCCATATCCAGATTCACATCCATACATCCACATCTACATGCTTATCTCCATTTTCACATCTTCATTTATACATCCACATCCCATATCCACATTCTCTAAGAAAGCATTATGGGCCCAAGGCCATGGACAACTAGTAAGTAGGTGTGAACTCTTGGGTGGAGTATAAATACCAATGTAAATGGGATTATGGCTCATTCATGATAATGTTATCTATTCCAAGAATCAATGGTGAGCTTCTCCCGTGAGATGCTAAGTGGTGATTGACTCCTTCATGAGCCACTCCCTTGGTGAGGGACTAACCCACCCCTGTTACTTTCTTTCATTGGTATCAGAGCCTGGCTTTTGATCCATGATTTTTAATTTTTCTTTTCTTCTTCTCATTTCGTGAAATTTCTGCTTCATTTGATTCATGGGGGAAGGGGATATGGCTAAGGTAGAGTTTGTGGTTCAAATCTGAGCACATGGACCTATTTTTTTTGAATGAGTGGACCAAATTGGGGAAAATTTCTAATCTTGATTAGCAGTTGCTAATCAAAAACGTTTTTTTGTTTGGGAGCTTTCTTGCAAACCCTAGCCATGGAATCTCAACATGAGCAAAGGGCATTGAGTCTCTCATGTATCTAGCAATGTTTTATGAAGTATTTCACCTATTTTCCATGAGCAATGGGGCTCCCAATGTGGCTGAAAATCACTACCAAAGCTGCCCACGTTTTTCACCAAAGTTACCCTAATCTTCATCTCCTTCAACAAATTCAAGCATTAAGGCTTCCCGGGTGACATTGGTGAGTTGCTCCATCACTTCCTTACAATTTTGAAGCATTCTTTCAAGCTATGGAGTGAATTAGGGTTTTATTACACATAAAGCCCTAATTTTCAGAAATTGGACTTTAATCATGGCCATTCATGCTGCTCTTTATGCATTATGAATGCTTGAATGCTACACATAGCCATTCAATGCTATGCCTTGCATATTGGCATAAGTGAGCATAGCTTTTGGCACATTTGGGGGATTGAATAAAATGTTTTGGGTTGGAAGCCCACTTTTTTGGTGATCGTTTTCCATTGCCGGTTGCACGTTTTTGGTCATAACTCTCTCATACGAACTCCGTTTTTGGAGTTCTAGTACTCAAAACGACCGGCTCGTCGTCCTCTTCGAGACGAGCTATAGGTCTTGAGGTGCAGGATTCAGCAAGTGCTCTCTGTTTTCACTTTTCTACTGGATTTTCTAGTCCCGAGCGGGAACTCGCGCCCAGAACGCGACCCGAGATCACCACTTCGTGATACTTGGATGTTGTTGATGTATGTGGAAATGTATTGACATTGCCATGAGTGGATGTGATGAAGGAAGCACTATGAACCATGTATTATGATATGAATGAGCATGAGTCATGCTATAAATCAATTGTAAGTCAACTCTACTCATTCATTTGAGCTTGTAACCACATTCCACTCACGATTGTACCCCACTTTATTCCTAGAATCTAGAATGAAGTAAGGGTACCTTGGCATTTGGAGGAGAGGCCAAGGGGAGAATGTCTTGAATCTTCCTTGCCGTTAGTGCCGGGTAACGCGGTAAGGAAGAGGATTAGGTACTTGGTGGTAAAGAAATGGCCTCAACCTTCACCTTGGATATAAACTTGGTGAAGGGGTGAGAAGTGCTTGGCCGGGAGATCGGCAAGCATCGACGCGCTTCATCGACCACTTCATTCGACTTGAGCAAACAAGCAAATCCTCTACATCGACTTCTTATGCAAAAGGACAAAATTGATGCCATAAGGTCACATGCTCAGATGGAAAAATGATTGAGGATTGATTTGCTTACAGTGGTCAAATGCATAAGGATTTTAATACTTGATTGAGATGCTTTGATTTGATTGAGATTTGGTGCAAAAAGAGGGGAGACCATGGTAAAATTTTTGCAAAATTTGCCTACTTGCAGCCAGGACAAATCCTTGAATTTCTAGGGTTTTCAAAAGCTTTTCAAATCTGTCCTGAAAGCTCTTCAATCTACCCGAAAACCTCTTTCAACAAGCTAAAGATCACTCAAATCGGAGTAGTATTGAGCGGTCAAAGTTAAGAGTTGACTTTCAGCTAGAACAGTTGACTGGTCAAAGGCTGTTGACTTTTTCAAATCTGTTTTTGGGGATCCTTACTCGTCTCGTCAAGAGCTTCGCATCGATATAAAGATCACCCAAATCGGATAAGAATTGAGCGGTTAACATCAAGAGTTGACTTTCAGTACAGTTGACTGGTCAAAGGTTGTTGACTTTTTCAGATCTGTTTTTGGGGATTCTTATTCGTCTCGTCAAGAGCTTCGCATCGATATAAAGATCACCCAAATCGGATACCGTTTGAATAGAGAAAAAAAAAATCAAGTAAGTGGTCTTTGCAAGGAGGGATCAATTACGCGCATGGAAATGACTAGAGGAGGTCAAAACAAGGGAGCCCGGAATGAAAATGATCAAAGACAACCGGAAGCAATGATGGCAATGAGTTCATCAACGAGGAATGAAGAAAGTTCAACCATAAAAGCACCATCTCCAGATGAATCTCAGCCAGTGGAAATGCCTCGATCTTTGGGAACTACTCCGCTAACAGTGGACATGATGTTAATGGCTATGGAGAGTATGTTTCAAAGGATTGAAAATAACCAAACAAATTGAAAATAACCAAACAAATCGGCAACAACAATTTGGTGAACACCTCATGGAACGGTTCAACAAGCGACACCACTACCTGGATGATGTGATGCAAAGAGGGTTAAAAGACTTGGAGAAAGCCATTAGTGCATTGGCTCCTCTCAAGCTCAACCAAGAAGCCGATATGAATGCAATGGATGGTGTACATTATGATGCCAAACATGATGGAAAGCCTTCTATGCCAGAAGAGAACAAAGTAAGACAAATGATGCCACCTCAAATGATGCCACATTCTTCTTACATGGACAAGGGCAAGAGACCTATGGGTGATGCTTCTTATGAGAGATCCAATGCCAGTATTCCAAGAACTTCATCCTTTATGCAAGATGCAAGAAGAGGGTATGAACAGAAGGGATTTAAAGATGCAAGTGATTGGCAATTGGAAGATGAGAAAATGCATAGACACTTGGGTGAAGGAAGAGGATTTGATGATCCAAGAGCACGGCAGAGGGGTTCAAGAATGCATGGTGATTTTGACAATGCTGTGAAGGACAAAATCATATTTAATAAGTTCAAAGGAGAATCAAATTCTATCGAAGACTTTGAAGAGTGGGCAAACAAGATGGATCTCTACTTCGAAATCAGCCCAAGGAGCGAGATCGCCAAAGTCTACTTCGCCTCACTTCATCTTGAAGGTTTTGCTCACACTTGGTGGAGGAGGGAGCAATCTCATGGTTATGTCATCACTACTTGGGAAGAATTCAAGAATGACATGGCAAAAGAGTTTACTTCTCGCATGCAAAGGGACAATCACATTGTGGAATGGGACAAGCTAGAGCAAATCACTACCGTGAAGGAATATTCTCATAAGTTTCTAAAGCTTCTATTATACTTGGACGACTTTGATGAGCATTATCTTGTTGTTGTCAAGTATATAAGGGGCTTGAAAGCTCCTATTGGTGGTGATGTCAAGTCTCATGAACCCGCCACTTTGAAGAAGGCAATGATGCTTGCAGAAATTCATGAAGAGAAGTACTTGACAAAGTGGGCTAGCAAAGGGAATATCAAAGGGGAAGTGATCACAAGGACTGACATGGGTTCTCATGCAAACACAAGACCTAATCTTCCAAGATTTCCTACCGTGTATGGTAGAGGGTCTAATAGACTTCCATTTAAACCACCATTTATGTCCAGCAAAGCTACATACAATGAGTCCAAGCCAGCAAATGGGGGTTCAAAAAGCAAGGTTAACAAGGAGGACCGTTTGCATGAAATGAGGCTCAAAGGTCTATGTTTCAAATGTGGAGAAAAATGGAACAAGGATCACTTCAAAGTATGCAAATCCAAGGATATTTCCATAAGCTACATTATCACTGAGGACAATGCTAATCATGAGGAGGAGGAATTCCTTGAATGCAATGCTAATCATGAGGAGGAGGAATTCCTTGAATGCAATGATGCCTTAGGATGGGGAGATTCTCATGAGGGTGGAGGTTCTCATGATGATGGTTTTGATGAAGAAAATCCCGAGTTTCCTTTTGATCCGGGTGGGAAACTAAAGTTTGCTCATGACAAAATGGATGATGGGATGCCTCTATGCGTGTGGAATGAAAACAATAGTGCACATACTACCTTGTGTATAATCTCTCATGATGCTTATGCGGGAAGTAAGGGTGCCAACACATTGAGATTGAAGATCAAGGTGAATGGGAGAACAGCATATGCACTCATTGATACTGGAAGCACGCATAGTTTTGTCAATAAAAGGTCTTTGAACACTCTCAAAATGCAACCAACTTCTTTACCAAACAAGCACATGGTGCAAGTGGCCAATGGTGATTCAATGGGTTGCAATATGAAGTGTCAAAGTACAGAATTGGAGTTGTCCAAGAACTACTCTTGCAAAGTTGATCTTTTGGTGATTGAGTTGGGACCAATTGACATAGTACTTGGATGTGATTTCATGGTAAAAGAGTTCAAAGTGGACAGCCACTTACAGAAAAGTTTCATGAGTTTTGTGCATCATGGAGGGGTTATTACATTGAATGGAATGCAAGGGTCCAAGCTCTTCATGATCAATGCTACTCAAATGAAGAAAGAGTTCAAGAAAGAGGGCTATGTTTATGTACTACAGCTTTGCAAAGAGGAAGATAATAGCAAAAAGGATTGCATCGAAAATGTGGACATGGTTAAGCTACTCAAGGATTATGAAGATGTGTTTACCATACCAAAATCAATGCCGCCAAAGAGGAGTGTTGATCATGCTATTGATTTGGAACCAAATGCCAAACCAATCAACAAGCCTCCCTATCGTTTGTCAAAGGTTGAAAAGGAAGAGGTGGCAAAGCAAGTCAAAGAACTCATTGACATGGGATGGGTTGAACCAAGTCAATCTCCTTTTGCTTCTCCGGTGCTACTTGTGAAGAAAAAGGATGGTACTTTCCGCATGTGCATTGATTACCGTGATTTGAATAAGATCACCATCAAAAATCGATTTCCAATACCAAGGGTGGATGATCTTTTGGATGAGTTGAAGGGTGCCACATGCTTTTCAAAGATTGATTTGCGTTCCGGATACCATTAAATAAGGATGAAAAGTGGTGATGAGTTCAAAACAGCATTTCGTACAGAAAGGGGTCTTTACCAATTCATGGTTATGCCGTTTGGATTATGTAATGCACCGGCAACTTTTCAAGCATTGATGAACAAAGTGCTTCAACCTTTCCTCTACAAGTTTGTATTGGTCTTTTTCGACGACATACTTATCTACAGCAAAGATGAGGAAGTGCATTTGAAGCACGTGAAAGAGGTTTTGGAGGTCTTGAGGCAAAACAAGTTGTATGTTAAGGAGACAAAATGTACCTTCATGGCACATGAGGTGGAATATTTGGGTCACATTGTGAGCAAGGATGGCATTTGTGTGGATCCAAAGAAAGTGGAATGTATTAGGAATTGGCCAGTTCCTTCAAACACTACTCAATTGAGGGGATTTTTGGGGTTATCTTCATTCTATAGGCGCTTTATTGCCCACTATGCAGAAATTGCAGCCCCAATGACGGATAAATTGAAGAAGGAAACCTTCTTTTGGGATGCCATTGCCAACAAAAGCTTTGAAGATATGAAGAAGATGCTCACATCAGCACCTATTTTGGTATGTCCAGACTTCACCAAACCTTTCACAATAAGGGCGGATGCAAGTGGAAGAGGGATTGGTGCGGTACTTTACCAAGACCATGGAGTCATTGCTTATGAAAGTAGAAAGCTGAATGACAAAGAAAGAGAACTCCATGTGTATGAGCAAGAGATGATTGCTATACTCCATGCTATCAAGAAATGGCACCATTACTTATATGGGAGTCATTTTTATGTGAGAAGTGATCATAGGGTGCTGAAGTATTTCCTCACACAACCCAATTTGTCTCCTAAGCAAAGAAGGTGGGTAGCAACACTACAAAACTATGATTTTGAAATCACATACACAAAGGGCAAAGAAAATGTGGTTGCCGATTCCTTGTCTCGTATGTGGGCCTGCTCATTGTATGCTATTTCTGAGGTGCATAAAGATTGGATCATGGAGATACAAGAAGAGTACTTGTTTGATGAAGAAACCTCACAAATAGTGCAGAAATTACAGCAAGGTGTATGTGAAGAGTTACCCCATTATGAGCTGAAAAATGGTCTCCTCTACTACAAAGGAAAAGTCTACTTGGTTCCTACTTCATCATTTATCAAGAAGATCATGGAAGAGATGCATTGTACTCCTATGGCTGGTCATTTGGGAGTCTACAAAACCTTTGATGCAATAAGGAAAAGTTTCTTTTGGAAGGGGATGTGGAAGAGCATTCATGCTTATGTAAGTGGGTGCCGGTCATGTCAATTGAACAAGGATCCTACACATAAACCGGGAGGTTTGCTTCAGCCATTGCCCATTCCCGAAGGCAAATGGAGTCATATATCAATGGATTTCATTACTAACCTTCCGCGCACAAAGAAAGGGTGGGACAGCTTGTATGTTGTGGTGGATAGATTGACCAAAGTGGCCCATTTCATTCCTTCCAAGGTCACATATTCAGCCCAAAATGTTGCCAAGCAATTTGTTGATGGGGTTTTCAAGTTGCATGGTATGCCATCACAAATTGTGAGTGATCGCGATGTCAAATTCATGAGCACTTTTTGGAGAACATTGTTTGAATATATGGGAACCAAGCTTACTCCAAGCACCGCCTATCATCCCGAAACCGATGGTCAAACAGAAAGAGTAAACAAATGGGTGGAAACATATCTACGCCACTATTGTCATGATACTCAAAGCACATGGGATGATTGGTTATCTTTGGCTGAGTTTGCTTACAACTCAACATATCATGTGAGCATTGGCATGTCACCCTTTGAGGCTTTATATGGTTACAAGGTCAATTTGCCTATGTTGGTGGGTACATATGAGACTTCTAACCATAATGCCAAGGAGGAAGCTGAAAGGATGCAAGCTTT
The DNA here is from genome assembly GCF_041138505.1 of Cibotium barometz. Lineage (NCBI taxonomy): Eukaryota > Viridiplantae > Streptophyta > Polypodiopsida > Cyatheales > Cibotiaceae > Cibotium > Cibotium barometz. The sequence goes on from NC_141086.1 coordinate 33,914,195, forward strand.
GTTGCAACAATGCAAAAGTAATTTGAAGGTTGCACAAGAGAAAATGAGACAATATGCCAATGTTCATCGAAGACCATTGGAATTCAAAGTGGGAGATTGGGTTCTTTTGAGAATACCAAAGTCAAGATATGCGTCTTTGAAGGGAAGCACCAACACCAAGCTAGCTCATCGCTATTATGGTCCTTATCAAGTGATACGAAGAGTTGGGGAGGTTGCATATCAACTCTTACTTCCATCTACAACAAAGATTCATGATGTGTTTCATGTCTCTCACTTGAAAGGATATGTGGGTATGATCGATCAAATGGTTGATGAGTTACCTCCAATGAATGAAGAGGGAATGATTGAATACATTCCAGAAGCTATCTTGGGTACAAGGAAAAAGGTACTTCGCACTCGTACCTTGGTGGAGTATCTTGTTCAATGGAAAGGTTTACCTAAGGAAGAAGCTTCATGGCAACCTATTTCAGCATTGGAGGGATATGAAGCATTGATAGAGCAATATGGGTTGGTGTAAATTCAGCCACATGGAACATTCTTCTCCGAATTTGGGGTATTCATTTGAGGTTTCGAGGACGAAACCATTGGGGAAGGGATGGTTTCTAAGAAAGCATTATGGGCCCAAGGCCATGGACAACTAGTAAGTAGGTGTGAACTCTTGGGTGGAGTATAAATACCAATGTAAATGGGATTATGGCTCATTCATGATAATGTTATCTATTCCAAGAATCAATGGTGAGCTTCTCCCGTGAGATGCTAAGTGGTGACTCCTTCATGAGCCACTCCCTTGGTGAGGGACTAACCCACCCCTGTTACTTTCTTTCACATTCATACATACACATCCATATCCACATCCATACATCCACATCCAAATCCACATTCACATCCATACATCCATACATCTACATCCACATCCACATTCACATCCATACATCCACATCTACATGCTTACCTCCATTTTCACATCCTCACATCTACATGCTTACCTCCATTTTCACATCCTCATTTATACATCCACATCCCATATCCACATTCATACATACACATCCATACATCCACATCTACATCCACATACATACATACATCCACATCCACATTCACATTCACATACATCCACATCCACATTCCCATACATCCACATCTATACATCCACATTCCACATTCACATCTATACATCCACATCTACATTCACATTCACATACATCCACATCTACATCCACATCTACATTCACATTCACATACATCCACATCTACATCCACATTCACATACATCCACATCCACATTCCCATTCACATCTATACATCCACATCCATTCACATCTATACATCCACATCTACATCCACATTCACATCTATGCATATATATCTTCATGCATATATCCATTTTCACGTTCATACATCCACACTCCCATCTCCACATCCACACATCCACATACATACATCCATTTCCACATTCCCATTTATATAACCCCATATACCTTCACATCTAATCTTTTACATCACATCCATTCTCGCCCTATCACAACCCATATACATCTTATCCTATCACATACACTTCTTACCTCATCCCCCCATACACATCTTAATTCATCTTATCACCTCCTAACTTATTTCATAAGCATCTTATCACCTCTTATCACACCTCTTATCACACCTCTTATCACCTCCTAACTTATTTCATAAGCATCTTATCACACCTCTTATCACATCTTATCACATCTCTTATCTATTTATAGAATACAAGAGAATTCTTACATTTGATATAAGATTTCTTTACACATTTATTTATGAATAAATTCTATTTAAGGAGATTAATACTTTCAAAGTAAAAATCAATCTTTTATGCATCTTCCTATGCATAAATTCATTTTTAATGAAAATGACACTTTTGAATTAAATTTTAATCTTTTATGCATTTTTCTATACATAAATTCAATTTAGATGAGAATGACACTTTTGAATTAAAAAATCAATCTTTTATGCATCTTCTTATGCATAAATTCAATTTGGTAGGAATTACACTTTTAGAATAAAAAAATTTCTCTTATGCATCTAAGTTAAGCATAAAATCCATTTATGAGGAAAATCACACTTTTAGTATAAAAAGAATATCTTTTATGCATACCTATATGCATGAAATCCAATATGATAAAAGTAACACTCTTACAATAAAATAATCAACTTTTATGCATACCTCTATGCATGAAATTCAATTATGATAAAAGTCACACTTTTATAATAAAATAATCAACTTTTATGCATACCTCTATGCATGAAATCCAATATGATAAAAGTAACACTTTTGATATAAAAATTTTTCCATTATGCATACTTCTATGCATGAAATAAAAATGGTAAAAATAACACTTTTGATATAAAAATTTATCCATTATGCATACTTCTATGCATGAAATAAAAATGGTAAAAATAACACTTTTGATATAAAAATTTATCCATTATGCATACTTCTATGCATGAAATAAAAATGGTAAAAATAACACTTTTGATATAAAAACTTATCCTTTATGCCTAATATTAAAATTCAATTTCTCCATGATTGTAATGAAATTCTTTCAATTAATCTAGGATGATAATTCCTAGAATATGGTAGGAAGTCCTCTTTTTATGCTTTGAATGAGATTATTTTATGCATAATTTTTATAAAAATTTTGCCATAGCTCCGCTGCTATGACTGATAAATCTCAATTTTTCTAAGGGATAATGCTTATCATTAAGGAAATAATTAAAATGATCTCTAATTGGATTATTAATCCATAATGGATTGAATCATCAATATTCATAAACTAAAAGCATAGAAAAAAGCCATTAATTTGGCCTCAAGCATAGCTTAATCTTGGGTTAAGGAAAAGCTTTATGAAAAGCTTGATTTGGATTGAGAACGGGTCATGAGTATGACCATTTCTTGAGTGAGAGAGAGAATTTACATAAGAATCATTAGAATTTAAACATAAATGAAAATTAACTTCAATAGCATTTATTAAATTATGTAACTCTTCACTACTATTCAAACTTCAATAGCATTTAAAAAAAACCATACCAATTAAACTTCTCAAGCTTGAGAGGGGTTGAGAAGAGAGAAACATTGAGAAATTATAGAAAGATCAATATTCACTAATTACCTTACAACTTGCTTGATTCTTTGTTCACGGTAGAGGCCCCCAACCAATCAATTGGTTAAGTATGTTGATGGAGCCACTAATGGGGATTGAAGAAAGAGGGAAGCTCCAAAAACTAGTGAATTATTAAATGAATTCACAGTTCTTGGCTTAGGTGGAGTAGAGTAACGATGCATAAACACTATATATTTTTCAACAAGGGGGAGGCTTTTATTTATAGGAAAAATTGAGCTCCTAACCAAACAAACTGATTCTAGAATTTTCTAAATCAGTTTGGTCAATATTTGACCATTTTTAGGTCAGTTAAGAACTAGACTTAAATGAGGAGAGAGGAGAGATGAAATATCTCAATTTTTATGAGTTTAAAACTCATTCAAGCATGTGAAATATGCACCTCCTTTAAAGAACTCCCCTTCCTTACATATGTCATATTTTTAATATTGCTCATAGTTTTTTACTAATAAACCTTGTACATTTTCAACTCTTCATCTTATGTGAAATATGCACCTTTTTTAAAGAACTCCCCTTCCTTACATATGTCATACTTTTAATATTGCTCATAATTTTTTACTAATAAACCTTGTACATTTTCAACTCTTCATCTTATGTGAGCATTTACTCATTTTTGGGTATCTTCTTTTTCAAATTGGATTTATCTCCTCCCTACACATGGATTGATGCTATTGGCCCATAGGAACCTTAATTGGACCATAATCTAAAAATTTCTGAAAATCTAGACCCTTAGACTAAGGTCCTTTATACACATTTCCAATTAATTCCAATTGCACATTGGAAAGTTCTTTTTGAATTTCTGTTTCAGGGGAACTTATTTTAATAAGATGAGATAATTTTCTATCTAAAAATATTAAAAATTTGAATATTCTCTCTCTAGAATATTTTCTCTCTCTAGGTTAAAACAGTTAGAAACAAGTCTTTTATATTTCTGAAGAGGGATTGATTATAGAAGAAGATACTAGACATCAAAAAGGGGTTTGGGGGAGGAATCTTACAGGATCCTATGCATTGCCATTGGGGAAGCGGAAGGGTTTCCTTTTGAATCAGGCATCTTTGGAAGTCAACCTTATTGATGGGTACTTGGTGTGGTCACCTATTTCCTTATGCTTGATTCTTTATGGAATAAGTACAGCCATATGGTGTCTTTGGACACCTATATACATGGAATGGGATGATGATATGAAGGATGCCATTGCTGTAAATTTACTGTATGGACAGTCATGGTCATTGGTGTACTTCACCACTCAATAAACACTCAACAAGAATCCGTGGGCTCATGGATATCATAGAAAGCAATCCATATGTACATCAAATAAGTGGACAGATCTATTTAAGTTCTTTTGTGTGAAGAACTTTTGGAGATGGAACAAATGTACTTCCGCATTCATGAGGGAAGTCAAGAAGATTCCAACAGCCCATACATTGCTCCATACATGGTTTCGACGATGAAACCTTTGGGTGGGGATGGTTTGTAATGAAGGGGTCTTGGAATTAGACTCAAAGAGAGCCCATGGACGTAGATATGGCCGGGCAAGTATGGAGGCCCAACATTAATGAGTGTGAAATGGTGGGCAAGTATATAAGTGAATATTGTAACTATGGTCATACGATACTTTTTACCAACATACTTTTATCAATGATGATACTTCTTGGAGCTTCATGCTTCTTGGCTGCTATGGTGGTACTTCCTTGAGTGCATGTGGTACTCCATCTTGAGTGCATGTGTGGTACTACATCATGAGTGCATGTGGTACTCTATGATGAGTGTAATCTTCTCTCTTTCTTTTTCCCATCATTACACATATTAACCAAAATAATTCAAGCATAATATTAAAACATTACCCTTACACATCATGGAATTAAACCTAATAATAATAGAAGAGAGAGCACAACACAACATTAAGTTTTACCTAATCACAATAGAAAAATGAAATTAACACACTAACAACTTAATCACTCATTCAACAAAAAATGCAATCAAACTTTTTATTCAATAGTAAATCGAACTTAATCATAGTAGCAATAATGAATACAATGTTAAACCAAACTTAAATATTACATTAAAAACATAAATATAAATAGAACCTTCATTAAAACATATCATTAACACAAACCTCCATAGCTCTCTTCTCCTTCTCTTTTGTTCCTTTGTGGATGCAGAGTACTAATCCACATCAAATCATTACAATAAACCACATTAAACAACATGCAATGTAACCTAATGAGCATAGAAATTATCTTGGCATGAAATATAACTAACACAATATTATACATAACATGAAATTATCATAATCCTAACACTTAACATAACTATTGAGCCAAACTTACTAGAAAATCAAAATAAAGCATTGAAAGAAACTAAGTGGTTAACCATAACAAAGCCCAAAAACATATCATAATACATACCTTCATGGCTCTCTTCTCCTCCTAATTTATACAAAAAGATCATTGAAATGGTTCCAACTAAATGGTACTAGAAAATTAATACACCCTTCATTCTCTCTCACACTTAGTATTTATATCAAATTGTCTTAGTATTGAGAGGATCTAATGTCATAAATGTGAAAATTGAGGGAAAGGAATAATTTGAGGAAGAAAAACTATTGGGATACGGAAGTTGAAGGCTATACATAGAGATTCAAATCTCTCTCAAACAAAGGAGGAAAAGTCATAAACCCTCCCACAAGATAAGCATACAAAAGTGTGGACAACTCAAAAACCCTTTTTTCTAAATAATAGCATTCAAAAAAAGTTTCAAAATTTTTAAAAAATCTATAAGCATCATAGTATTTAATATAAATAATCCAAAATGCACATAAGCACCCTAAGAGCATAGATTTAGGCATGTCTAAAAAGAATTCAAAAATTTGAATTCTATAGTCAGATATCTAATTTTTGTATTTCAATTTCACTCTAAATACACTCGATTTTATGGAATTTATAGTTGAGAAGTCATGTGGGTAGTTAAGAGTGTCACATCTTTCAACCTGCACGTTTTTAGTGCAAATAGAAAAGCAATTTTTGAGATTTTTAGAGTTTGAGGACAAGTGGTCCCAATCTTAGAGAGAGACACTATTAGAATAACATAGTAAGTGAATCTCATATAAAACTAGTAAAAGGAGATCTCGTTGATTCTAAAAGAGGAGATCGAGTGACAATATTGTTTACACTTTTCCTTGATTCAGGAAGAGAGAGAGTGACAATTTTATAGCATTTTGTTTACACTTTTCCTTGATTCATAAAAGAGAGGGAAGGCCCTTAAAAGGCCATTTTTTTTGGTCCAAATTCTTCCTAATAGTTATTGTTTTCTTCATTAACAAGGTTTCATTTAAATCCCTCAAATTCCTTCACTCTATGTCTTTATGGAAGGGAATGGCTCATGTTCGTTATCTTATATGTGAGTAATTTGAGTACGATGGAAGTCATGTGGAAAAGAGCTCACAAAGGTAGTGAATTCTGAAACAAAATTTTGTAATAATAGACCTTGAACTGAAGCATTATTGATTGGGCATCCAAGATTTCCTTTCAAACAATCGATTGAATATAACTTTTTGGGCAAGTGTGTTGTATAGGATCTTTGATAAGTCCCTTGAGAACTATTGAAAGGTAGGGTTTTGTGTCACTTAAGTACAGTTTCTAAGGAATAGTGAAGTATGGTATATGGTATCACTTACACTTCAATATGGCCCTTATGTGATATCAATGACTTAGCCTAGCGAGTGATCTAGGCTTGCATTGAATGACAAGGTAAATGATAGGTTTCACACTTGGTTTGGGAGTTCTATATTGATGAGTAAGTCAGAAGCAATCAATCATGCCACTCTTCTAAATGAAGTTAAGTTCAAAACCAAAATTTAAAACTTTGTTAGGCACTAATATAGCATAGCTTGAATTTTGAGAACATGGGATTATTGTAGGATGGATCAATGGTGTTGCACTATGACAACCAAAGTTTCATTGCCATTGTGAAAAAACCATTCTTTCATGCTTGAAAAAAACATGTTAAGGTCTAATAGCAATTTGTGGAGGATTTGATCATGGATTGAGTGGTTGACTTGGTCTACTTCTTAATGCAAGAAAATTGTGTTTACATTGTCAATGATCACATTTGGTTGTAGAAGGGACAAAAGGGGGGGAGGGGGGATAGAATTCAATGCTTTCCCTTATCATTTGTTGTCATCCAATCATTTGAGTCACTCTAGTCTATAATAAGTGCAACACTCCCTTCCCTCCACCCCGCCACCACCACCACTCTACATGGAAGACATGTAGGAGCAAGCACAAGTATCCCAATTCGGAAATTTGAAGGGCTTATGTGTGAACAAGATGGTAGTGATAGCTTTTGTATAGGTCTCTTCATGAGAGATAGCATGCCTTGTCTGTATCAAGTCTCATACTCAAGATATGTTTAAGGCAAAAGGTTAGCAATCTTGAACAAGATGGTAGTGATAGCTTTTGTATAGGTTTCTTCATGAGAGATAGCATGCCTTGTCTATATCAAGTCTCATACTCAAGACATGTTTAAGACTTATGTGTGAACAAGATGGTAGTGGTAGCTTTTGTATAAGTCTCAAAAGATAGCATGCCTTGTCTGTATCAAGTCTCATACTTAAGACATGTTTAAGGTTAAAGGTTAGCAATCTTGAACACCTTGTCCCTAGTGATGCTTTGAGGCTTTTTTGGGGTCTAAGAAGCAATCTTGAAAAGGGTCAAAAGAGGTTTTGATCTTTAAAAGAGATATCCACTCACTAAAAAAAAACTACTTCAAAATTTGGAGTATGTATAGTGCACCTTAGAATTATAGAAATTTTTTATCAATAGTAAAAGTAACCAAATCCATTTGTTGTTATCTTGATGGTAGCCTTGTGATTTCATCAATTTCATGCACACTCTCTCTCGACTGTCCCACGACAAAGCGAACAGAGAGAGAGGAGAGAGATTGCAAGCCTTTGCTATATTTTCAGAGGAGGGATTGTATGCGAGAAAGGCAGAGAGACGACAGAGAGACAGACTGACGCGTAGATAGTAGGGCACCTGGGAGGGGCATCGTTTCTTTAAATGAACATGCCAAAAAAAAGAGAGGCAAAAAGGCAAGCATATTTCACCTTAGTTAGAAACACGAAATAAATGCAAAAATGATGACAAATGGCGATCATACCTTAGTTAGAAACATGAAATGTAAAAAAAAATAAAAGCAACCACCAAAAACTTTTGAAACATGAAATTAAAAAAAATTTAATAAAAGCAACCACCAAAAACGTTTAGGGTGGCATATATATTTCTCGAGATTAACCATGGCAAAAAGGGCTAATTGACCCTTTTCTTTTGCGTGTGTATGTTTTTGATGAAGTGCCTGGCATGCCCATCTAATCCTTAAATTTTCTGTTGTAGATTCAATATCCTCACGTCAAGGTCTCTGATTTCTGTAGTGCATGAAGATAGCACAGTCTTGCTTGTTGACAATCCAAGTTTCGTACATGGAGATGTGCAATTAACAACCTCTAACTCCTCATAGATCAAGCCTTTCTTTGAGGACTTAGAAGCTCTTAATCCCTGATCAATCTGCTAACAGCCCCATTGAGATCATGCAACTGTTAGTTATAGCCCTTTAATCCCTGATTAATCATCACGCTGATCACCCTTCAACCGACTGCTAGGCAGCCATAGTAAAAGCTGATCCGAGATATTGGGTCATCACGACTTAATTTCCAATCTCTATGTTGACATTTGCTCCATCTTCAAGCATCGATTTGAACAAATAATGATCAAAAACCTCTATCTCTAAATATTGAAGGTGTTCTTGACAATCTATAATAATTTAAAGATCCTTTTATAATATTGAAGGTCCTTATAAATAAAATTACCCAAAATCTTAGAATTTTCAAACCTTCAACCCTGAAATTTGCAAGTAATTTTCAAACTTCACGAATGCAAAATATTTGCACATTGTCAAAGGGGTTTTTACTGATCACACTTTTTGTTGAATGTGCCCGTGATTGGACTACCACACTAATTTTCTTCACACATCCATGGACAATTGTAAATGTATATTTCCCCAAATAATACACAAGAGTTAAACTGATTAGATCCCTAGTACTTGTCTGAGCACTACTTGTAAATGTATGTCGACCGCACTAATTTTCTTCACACATCCATGGACAATTGTAAATGTACATTTCCCCAAATAATACACAAGAGTTAAACTGATTAGATCCCTAGTACTTGTCTGAGCACTTGGCTCCAAGCTGTTGTAAAGGACCCTTATATGTGCATACGTGAAGATATAGAATCCACAATTATATTTTTTAAAAGGCTTAATCTTCTAGTAATCCTCACACTAATTAGTGAGCTTTTCAATCCCCCATATCTTGATTTATTTCTTCAAATATTTGTGTTTATGCTCAAGTCTATAATTTGCATGCACATGTCTCTGGATGTATTTTGATGTGATTGCCATGTTGCATGAGAACATTTGCACATGTTTTTTGCCACTCAGAAGTCACATTTTTTACCGATGTTAATCACTAGTAGGCTTATTAAAAAATAAAGTCCAACATCCTTTTTAATTTTCTAAGTCCACAAAGGGATGTGAACCACTTATCCACTAATAGTGTTCTAAATAGGATTCAAACCTATGCGCTCATGAAAATCATCCATTAGGAGAAATATGGACTCTAAAAAAGATTGGCCTAACCAATGAGAGAGATGGGATTCTAGATCCATGTAACATGTACTCAGAAGTCACACTTTTTACCGATGGTAATCACTAGTAGGCTTATTAAAAATTAAAGTCCAACATCCTTTTTAATTTTCTAAGTCCACAAAGGGATGTGAACCACTTATCCACTAATAGTGTTCTAAATAGGATTCAAACCTATGCGCTCCATGAAAATCATCCACCCATCCATTAGGAGAAATATGGACTCTCCATTTTGCCCCTTAAGGAGTAAATAAAAAAAGATTGGCCTGACCAATGAGAGAGATGGGATTCTAGATCCATGTAACATGTACTCAGAAGTCACACTTTTTACCGATATTAATCACTAGTAGGCTTATTAAAAATTAAAGTCCAACATCCTTTTTAATTTTCTAAGTCCACAAAGGGATGTGAACCACTTATCCACTAATAGTGTTCTAAATAGGATTCAAATCTACGCGTTCATAAAAATAATCCACCCATCCATTAGGAGAAATATGGACTCTCCATTTTGCCCCTTAAGGAGTGAATAAAAAAAGATTGGCCTGACCAATGAGAGAGATGGGATTCTAGATCCGTGTAACATGGACTCGGAAGTCACATTGTTTACCGATGTTAATCACTAGTAGGCTTATTAAAAATTAAAGTCCAACATCCTTTTTAATTTTCTAAGTCCACAAAGGGATGTGAACCACTTATCCACTAATAGTGTTCTAAATAGGATTCAAACCTATGCGCTCATGAAAATCATCCACCCATCCATTAGGAGAAATATGGACTCTCCATTTTGCCCCTTAAGGAGTGAATAAAAAAATTTAGCCTGACCAACGAGAGAGATGGGATTCTAGATCCATGTAACATGGATCTTTTTGTCATCTTTGCCCAAATCTCTTAAGACAATAAAATAATAGAGCCCATATCTTAAAAAAATAGAGAAATGTCAGATTTCATGTCATAAACTATTCTTTCATGTCAGATGTACCTTGTGGTCACAGCACATGGAAGTTTGAAAACCGACTTTCATTTTTTTCCATTTTTTATGTTTAACTTTTTACTTCCCCTCCTTTTGCATTTCACTACCTTTTCATTTTTTTCCTTTTTTTGGCAGAATTCAATTTTGCCATATCTTCTGTAACTCTGGTTTTTTCTTCACGAAAATTTACAGGTATGTTGTTCTCCACCATAGCTCTCTCCTCCTAAAATTTCATCTCATTTAGACAAAGCGTCTGTGAGTTATGCCCGTTTTCTCACATGAACTTTCTCTTCTCTGTACCACAAATAGCTATATTGATGTGAAGTGGCATCAAATTCTTGTGAGTAATTACATATGTTTAGGATTTGTCTATGTTTTGTCTTGATGTGAGTAATGATCATAGGTTTAGGATTTGTTTATGTTTTGTCTTGATGTGTTGCTGTTTATTTTCACAGGAGCAAGGTTGTAAGCAACAAGGTTGTGTAAATCAAAGCAGTAAGTTACTGTTTATTTCTTGTTGTTTTAATCTTATAATCTTGTTGTTTTATTTCTTGTTGTTTTAATCTTTATTTGTTGCTTATAATCTTCTTTGCACGGTAATGATTTGAAGTGGCAGAAAATACCACAGTAATGATCATAGGTTTAGGATTTGTTTATGTTTTGTCTTGATGTGTTGCTGTTTATTTTCACAGGAGCAACAAGGTTGTGAGCAGTAAGTTGTTTATTTCTTGTTGTTTTAATCTTTATTTGTTGATTACAATCTTCTCTGCATAGTAATTAATGATTTCAAGTGACATAAAATACAACAGTAATGATCATAGGTTTAGGGTTTGTCTATCATTTGTCTTGATGTGAGTAATGATCATAGGTTTAGGGTTTGTTAATATTTTATCTTGATGTGTTTATGTTTATTTTCATAGGAGCAACAAGGTTGTGTAAATCAAAGCAACAAGGTTGTGAGCAACAAGGTTGTGTAAATCAAAGCAGTAAGTTGCTATTTATTTCTTGTTGTTTTAATCTTTATTTGTTGCTTACAATCTAACATATATATTTATTAATCATGCAGTCTAGCTTTATTAAATTAGATGTCTTCAAGGAGGAGGAAAATCAGTGATATTCACACAATGGAGGTGTTTAACAAGAGAGATGATGAAGGTAACTAGATCCCTGATCAGTACAGTAAGTTAAATTGGATTTTAATGCGACCAAGTACTCGTGGAAATTTTAAGGTCAAGCTCAAAGATGTCATAGACCCCAACAAGCAATGGAAAGGTAGAATCATAGAGTTCAGGAGACGCACAAATGGTATGAGTATAATAACAGAGGCTTTCATTCAACATGTTTATATGCACAAAGAGATTCAAGAGCATCATGATAACTTCAATGAAAGACATAAGCCTAACAATAAGTTTATATCTTTGTGCTTTGTGTTCTTGTGCTTTGAGTCCATGGTTATTAGATAGAGTTTTAATACAAGCAACCATCCACTCTGCATGAATGGCAGAATGTAGAATGTTTTAGTGGAAAGCTAAATGTTTTACATGCAGAGATAGGTGCCTTGATCTATGACAACAAGAGTGCAAGCGAATTGGCATCTCAGAATGTTTACTTTTATGATTCAGTGTATTATGTGGAGAGACATAGTTTGGAGTATATTCCACTACCACCGTTTTCTAGCCAGAATGGTATAATCCTAGCTTAGATATATCAGAAGCATGTAGGGTAAAGATAAAAATTGATGTTCATGCTGCCATGAAACCATCCACAGGATCTAGAGATGTGCATCTAAGTTGGTTTGTACCATTTTGGTTTATTTGCACATTTGTTTGGATCCTGTGAAGTAGTTAAGAAAACTAAGATTACTTATCAATGCAAGTGGCCATCTGAGGATTGGATGACTTAGTTACTAGGTGAGTCATGGCATCTCAAGAGAACTCACCACGATGATATCATTGAGTGCAGAATTACTGTGTCGGATGTTACCTTTAGAGGTAAGATTGCACTTCTATTGATTGTTGATGGTTTTTATTCATAAGTACTTCATTGCAAAACACCGATTGTTGATTGTTGATTGTTGATTGTTGATTTTATGTTTTTATGTTGGTTGTTGGTTGTTGTTTGTTTTTTATGACATGTACTTCATTGCAAGACAAACTTTGTGCATTTGTTTCAAGTATAAGAGGTGGCGACTTCTATGAGGGGGAGTGGCTCAGCTTGGACCAAGACATGTGAGATGGCACGCATTCAGCACTCATTGATGTGGTTATTCTTTGGGAGGGTCATGACCCTTTTAGCGTTAATGTAGAGAGTCATTGGCCCCTTAGTTTTCTAAGGTAGAAAATCCAACTTACGTCCAATAATCCCCCTTGTAATTTCTATTTTAAGTTGGATGGTAGGAAGGTTGGGAGTCGAAGTGAACATTGCAAAACATGCAAGCACTGTGTTGCTCCACACATCCTTGAGATTGTAGAGTCAATGTAATTCTTATTCTTCCAAGTGAATATAAGAAGTTGTTTCTCTAAAAGTGTTGTAAATTTAATTTTTCTTCATTTTCATAAAGTGTGGTGGTTTTTTAAGTCTATTGTGTTTCAAACCCTTTAATATGTAAGCAAATAATGATAAGTATAAGTAAGTACAAACGTAAATATAAATATAAGTATATATTTAAGTGTAAATAATAATATAATTAATTATGCTAGAAATATAAATATATTTTTATGATTTGTTATATTTTAATGAAGTGTCATTAATTTTTAAGTCTATAGATATAAGTTTAAAAATAAATATAACTTTAAGTATATATTTAAGTACAAATAATAATATAAGTAACTATCTAAATAATATAATATAATGTAACGTGAAATAGAAGTATGATTTATCATTTATTATATTTTAATGAAGTGTCCTTTATTTACTAGAGTATAAACATAAGGTATAAAAATAAATATAAGTTTATAGATATATGTAATAAGTAATATAATAAACACAAGTATAAATTTATTATAAATATTATAAATTTAAGTGTAAGTATAAATATGATTATAAGTTATAGATCAAACTCATTTATACTATCTATTCTCTAGCTCTCCCTTTGTTTGCTAGCTCTCCCCACTACCCATCATGGCCGCGTCCCCTGCTTTCTCCGCGTGGATTGGCAGCACTCACTATGCTCACCTTGGGGACCAGATCTACCCTAGGTTTTGCAAGAGTTTAGAACTTGAGGCTGTCATCTCCACCTTAGACCCAAACTCCACCTTGCTAGCTGCATTTTGCGATGCAATCGACAACTTCACCTACTCTATCCCAAATTCCACCTTGAGTTGGATTCCTTTGGAGTTCCTCTTCATCAACATGAAGAGTGGATCCAACCACAAGAAGGCGGTGAACATAGCTCTAGCTCATGTCGCACAAGATTTTTGCACTACTGCTCTCTCAACCTCCTATGAAGAGCACATCCCACTCGATCTCATTGAGCAGGATATTGCTTTTGCTATTTACATCTTGAACTCTAATGTTCAAGAGCCAGAGGATGATGACATCCAGGATCTCTCTCTAGTGGAATACATAGACATAGAGTGTAACATACCCATTGTAAATAACAATGTACTTGCTTCAGAGTTGAAAAATATAACTTAGTTTGTCATTTTTACGATCAAAAAACTTCTATTTTTGGAAAATGAGTCATTTTTACTTAGAAATTTGTAATTTTGAATCCAAATTTGAAATCTACGCGTAATTTTACGCTTAAAATAGTTTTTTCTGAACTAAAAACGGGTACCCGGAATGGGTTTAATTAAGCTTTTAAGCCTTTAATCTGCGAACTTCCGACCAAAAATAGTAACTATCCAGGCGTCTAATCAACGAACGGAACACGCCCCCATGGTCACGGGGCAAGGCCGGACATTTCCGTCAAAAAATATTTTTGACCCCACCGGACGACGGCGGGCGGCCGGCGTGGGCCCCACCACAGGCGCCGCCCGTGAAAAAAACCGACAATCCGCCCGGGACACCCAAGCGTGTACACGACCTAGACGCACCCTCCAGCACACCCCTACACGTACCCCCTCCTCCCAGAACCCTCTATCCACAGGTGTCGCGCTCTCTCTCTCTTGGGGACACCTCCACCCCCATGTGTCACACTTTCTCTCTCCTCGAGACACCTCCACCCCCAGGTGTCTCACGCCCACACCCTCTCCCGGACACCTACACCACCCAGGTGTCACCTTCCCGCACCCGGACGTCCACCCTCCAGCACCTATAAAAGGACCCTCCCAGCCCCCTTCTCCAGACAAGCCCCCAGCAAGCCCCTCCGCGCAAGCCCTTTCTCAAGCTCTAGGACATGTCCTACACTCTTCTCCCCCCCCGTGTGAATAGACTTAAAGTGTGCCTCTCCTTCAACCCTTGCCTTACTCTTCCCTAGGCCTCCCTAGACGTACACTCTTCTCAAGAGCTCTCCAAGTTAAGGACACCCTCTCAATTCCCCCCCCCATATGCGGCAACTTAAACTTAGGCTAAGAGGTCGTTCCTGCCCATAAGCCCAACAAGCTTTTCCTACCCCAAACGGACTCCGTTTTCGAATCCGTTTGAACCAGTAGAATTCTCTCTTTTCTCTCCACGCTCCCAACCTCTTATATTCACCTCGTTTCCTCTCTATCCTCTTAAAACTCTAGTGCTCCTATGGCGTCGAAACGCCGTCGAATTGAAGAACCACGCGCTGCCCAAGGAGGAAATGAAGCAAATCGCGTCCCTGCAATCGATTTCGCCCCTCTTGAAGTGAATAGGCATGAAAACGATAACCAGGTTGGTCATTTAACAAGTTTAAGTAAAATTCTCTCTTATGAAGCTTAATGCAAAGATTCGAAATAATAGGAAAGGAACCAAGGTTAAACCCCTAGTATAGATGGCCTAAAGTACCTTATGGTTACTCTTAAGTAAAATTATAGGAAAATAATCTTGCTTTTGAATCATTGTCTTTCCAAAACGATGGTTTTTGTTAATGTGTGAATTCATTGAATAAAGGCTATGTCTTTTTTTATTGGATATACTGCTGGTTTATTGCTAACATGCAGGTACAGCTTCTCCCCCCCCCCCCCCCCTTAGCTAACTCCGTGCTTGCCTGTGTAGCCGGGCGGAGGATATAGCGAGGCCGGGAGTCGGCCCAGGGCAATCCCCTCCTATGCCACTGGGAATTGGTTTTCACCACCAGGGTGATGTATATATGCTGCCTAGTTCTGTGGGTCCAGGCTAGTGCGGTGACTTAACCCCCACCTCATGAGGAGACGTCCCCTCTGAAGAGCGAGAGGGTTTGGTACAAGCGTCAGTACCTGAGGGGGTGACAGGACGGCTTGGCCCTCATCGGCTGGCTGACGACGAGGGGAGACGGTCCGTGAGGATTACCCAGCTGGTTGAGGCTGGAAGATCGAATTTTAGATCATCGATGTGGTTGTGGTTGTGGTTGTGACTGTGATTGGATTGTGGTTATGGTTATGGTTTGGACATGAAGTTTGGATTGGGATATCGGCCCGGTTTCAGGGTCTTTGTAAATATTTTTCACTGTAAGTATGTTCGTTGATTTCAATGTTGTGCTAAGGAAGATTTTCTTTAAGGAATCAAGTGTAATTAATTAACAAAGGAATTTGTTTTTAAGTGTTTCACAGTGTGGTAGGACGTAATTAGAAAATAATTGAATGGGTGAGTGCGTGGAAAGTGGGAGAATGGATGCCCTGACGGTACCATTCTAAGGATGGGTGGACCCGATCAGTCGGGTAGCTTTCTACTAGTCGTAACTTACGATACTTAGGGAATAGTAGAGTCACGAACAAGACTTGTTTTAGGGGACCGAGCCAGCGGCCGTGCCTCTTGAAATACGGGGGAAAAAGGCGTTGGCTTCCTTGAACCAAGTGTGGGTCTTGTTCCATCTCCACGCACATTTCGTGCTGGGGATTAGAATTTCCTTTAGGATGACTACGCTTCCCTTGCAAGATAGAGTTAGGTCCGTCCGTTTGCTCGTAACCTCGTATTTCTACGAGATCGAGGTGTCGTCAATCGGAAAATAACATGAGACTTGACCGCCTATCAAAAGGATTCCCCCGCCCTACGGGTCGGCGGGGGGCCTTACATAGAGCTAGAGGAGACCACTTTTAGACCCTGTCTCGTTGAGGCCGCAGAGAGCTCTCGCATGGCGCTTGCATCCATCCACAGCGCCTGATGAAACCCAAAGCCACGACCCACCACTAGCTTCATTGAGTGCCATCACCATCGAAGGGGTGGAATACCACCTCATGCAAGATGTGTTGGAGCTCTTAGACTTGAGAGAGGAGGAACTATATAGTATACTTGTGCGAGATGCTAGTGATGATTTCTTGGACTTTGATTACCAAGAAGCCCTACCACAGGTTGATGAGGTAGGGTGATATGATGAAAGTAGTGTAGATGATATCTCTGCTATCATTGCCGTCTCCCCAGAAGGGAGATTGAGGATGCAACTCCTCAATATGAGATCTCAGATGAAGAGTTTGAGCGCTTGCAGAATGAACTCTTCAGACCTTGAGCATAGCATGCGCGACACCTGTGGTCCACTAGCCGGATGATGGTGGGCAGACCCATTCCAGGAGCAAATCTGGATTAAAAGAGACTTATTTGCAACACAAGATCAGATAATTTTTTTTAAAAGATATACATTGAGCTTTACATAGCTTTTGAGAATTACATTCATGTGAGATATACAAAAATAAAACTAAAGATCCTGGCCCGGAGGATCTCTCCAGCATCGCATGCATCGCACCAACTGCATGTTCACTGATGGTGACCCTCTTCGCATGGACAGCTGCAAACACCGTGTCACCAAAAATGTCTACTAGGTACGCCTCCTCCTGGAGTGCCTCTAAAGCTTTGCTTGTCCACCACGTAGGTAGTGGGCTTGATGTTGCGTGAACCCAGAACCTCCTATCATGAGACGGTCTTGCAGATCTTGCATGATCTCTTGCACCACACGTTGGAAGGAGAGCTTCAATATGAGTAGGTTCACCGTCTTTTGGTATTCCTAATCTCACGGAGAGCCACAGTGCCACGCCTCCACCTACACTTGCGATGTTGCTGTCGTGGTGGTTGGATGGGGGTACTCCACATCCCACCTTGGGGGGCCAGACTCTCCTAGAGAAATGAAAGATCAGAAATGAGGTGAAATGAGGATTACTTCCATACTTATAGATAAAAATTTATATATTTTCTAAATTAGCTTAATACATAAATTTGATATTTTTTAATTTTTAAAAATAGTTTTCCTTATCAAAATGAGCTCTAATTTTATGTATACATATAAGTATCATGGAAGACCTCCTAGATAAAATATCAACCCCCCATCAAAGGTCTGTAGGGGCCCTTGTCCAAAGGCTCGCGCGTGTATACCTGTTATAAAAAAAGAAGGCCTCTACACGCGAGCCTTTGGACAAGGGCCCTACACGCCTTTGATAGGGATGATATTTCATCTAAGACATGTAAACTATATGATCTATGCACATAATAAATTTCAACCCATTCTGATCACTGCACACCATGCATCAATTTTTTCTAGGAAAAAAAATATTATCGTATAAAATAGCACTTGCACATGCACATGCACATGCATGCTCATGATGTAAGCCACATGATCTATGCACACCATGCATCAATTGTTTTTAAAAAATTTAAGAATATACACCTACACATGCACAAATAAAAAAGCACAAATAAAAAAGCACCTAGTACACATGTACATGCACTTGCAAATTTTTTTCCACGAAAATATAAGAATATACACTGACATTAGAAATGAAGAAAACTTAAAATATTCAAATCAATGGGCAAGTCCGGTACACAACATTGGAAACAAGGAAACTTAAAATATCCAAATCCGGTGCATCGCATAAAGTACAATTAGTTGAGTAGAACTAAAGGAAAACGTGAAAATACAAAACGATACACGAGAATTTACATAGCTCTTCAAACCATGTCATGGTTAAGGTTGAATGCATCACTATTGTTATTACGAATCCTACGACCAAGAGTGAGATCCGAGGGCTTGAGTGTGATGCACCGGGCATGGATGGCTAATAGCTAACCATCATGCATGAGATCCACCAAGTAACTTTCAGCCGCCTCTTGAAGAGCAAGCAATGCTTGGGCTGACCATCGCTCCACATTACATGCTTAATCTCTTGAAAAGTACTTGTAGTGATTTTCCCTTTATAGATCTTGCAGTATTTCTCACACCAACCTCGAGAAAGGCACCTTGGGTATAATCAACTCAGGACTCTTCTGGAACCTCCTAATTTCACGAAGAGCAGTAGTGCCTGTCTCCATCTTCTCGTCTTATGCATAGGTGGATGAGCATTTCCATCTGGAGTAGTGGGAGCAGCTTTCCTAGCTGGAGCAGCGAGAGGAGCTTGACCTTCATCATTGTGGGTGTCAGTATGTTCACTAGATCTGGATGAATGAACCGGTGTCTTGGAAGGCATCTTGTTTGCTCTTTGCTTAGTATGCGCCATACTCACAAGCTAGAAGGAATGGAGAGAAATGGAGAAATGGAAAGAAATGAAATAAGTGCCTTTATTTATAAATGGAACTTACTATAAGTTATTGACACTTACTTTAAAAAAATATCAACACTATCAAAAAGTTATCCATGTTGACTTTAGTAAACACTTATTTTGAAAAAGTTATCCATGTTGACTTTAGCAAACACCTATTTCTTTAAAACATTGGATTGCTCCAATACTCTTATAAACATAAAATGTTATTTCATAATTAAACTTCTATCGGTATTTCCATTTGCTACCATCTCTCTCTTGGGTTGTCAACCATTTTGCATGATGTTCTTTGGCCATGCTATTTCATATCTTGCTTTCCTCACTTCATATATTGCCCTGCGACGATGAACATCTTTTGTATTATTGGATTTGGACTTTATTAATTTGTCCTCATATCTTATCTCTACCACCATTGGAGTAACTACCTTATAGGATTGGAATCATTGATTCCACCTCCATGTGCCGTTGCTTTTTGGAATCCGCATCGAGCTTACCCCCATGAGATGAACATCTTCTGTATTATTGGATTTGGACTTTATTAATTTGTCCTCATATCTTATCTCTACCACCATTGGAGTAACTACCTTATAGGATTGGAATCATTGATTCCACCTCCATGTGCCGTTGCTTTTTGGAATCCGCATCGAGCTTACCCCCATGAGATCGTTCCATGCCTTGTGTGGACCATATCGCCAGACTTCCTTGTTTAGCAAAGTATGGACCATGAGCCTCAAGTATGTGCTGCATTCAAAAACACAGGATCCACAATCAAACTCAAAATATTACATTCACAATTTAATTGTAAAAATGAAATGGAGACCACTCTAACCATATAGTGTGTAATGCAACTTGAAGTCCATACCTCTGTCATTGAGTTATGAAAGTTTACAACCGCCTCTTTAAATGCATTGGCATCATCAGAATTGAATGTCATCTTTTGTAAAAGTGGTGCCAATTTATCAAGCGCAATCCACACATTTGCCTTTGCTATCCGTGTTCGTCCCCCATTGCTCCGATCAGGGACAACCATGTGTAGTTTTTTCCATGCTTCATACTTCTGTCGTTGTTTTACAAGCAACTTACTATCTTCATCTCGTGTGGTGGAGATAAGAATTTCCTAGCCTTCGCTCCCCAAAACACGGTTTGCATGGCAAATTTCCACTCTTTCCTAAATTTTTCTCATCCTTTTTTATTTCTACTTGGCCCCAGTGCAATCCAACATCAGATAAGACTTCTTCTACCTTCTTGCATGTTGCATCAGCCATCTGAAAGGCTACATCTTGTAGGCAAAACACACGTACTAAAACACCAACTTCTCTATTATCCTTACTATGCAATGCAAGGTGCAAAAGTGGACCCTTGTTAAGGGTAAAATAGGATCCCACTTAGGATCTAATGGCACCAACATTCTATTCCTTTAAACACACTGGTCACGTGTTGGAGCACCACGTTGTCATGTCCTTGCAATCCATTATTTCTTCCCATCCTTGCCTTTCTTTCTGGATTGCATGCAATATAAGCAAGGGAACTCAGCTGATGCTGAATTTGAAACACCAAACATACATTTCAATGTTTTCAAATCGCCAGCAAGATGCCATTCTACCTTGTATTCACCAAATCCATTCACATGCAAAACTTCACCATTGTTTTGTCGTCGTATAATATCTGGTATCTCTGTTAAGTTAAAAAAAATCTTAAGGACTTTATGGTCCTCCTTTGGTACCTCAAATGCAACAAGCCACCATATTTCATTCTCCGATTGCACACTCAAATATTTTGGATGTTTTGAATTGATGCTCGGATCCAATGCCCTAGTCATTAGTGTCAAGCTAACACGTTCAAGATTTTGGCCCTTAACGACTTCACTCTCATCAAGCTTCAAAACAAATTGAAGCTTACCTCTGCACTCTTCGACAGACATGTTGTAGAACTTTACCATTGCTACTTAGCTTGCATACATTCAATACAAAGTTATTGTCTACATGCAATTTGAAGGGCACTTCCTTTGATCCAGACTTAAGCATCTGTGTATGTTCCAAATGCATTGGATCACTAATTGTGTCTAAGACTTTTGCATTAAGATCTTTTTGTGCTTGCTTTACATGGAACGGTTTAGGGATGGGCACCACCTATCTCTTGTTAAGAACAGCCTTAAACCCTGCATCCAATTGCTTATAAATCATTGCATAGGATTCGGAGCTAATCCCTACCTTGTCACATATGCCTTGAGCATCTGTAGTTGTGATTGTATTACTTACCTCCTTCAAGCGTACTCTTGCAACATCATCACCAATGGTTTTGAATTTGGGGTTTTCCAATGCATACTTCACCATACCTTCGCTTAAGACCTTTGCAATTGCATCATCAACCTCTTCACTTAGGTTGGAAAACATATTCTTCATGTTTGCACATTGTGCATAGACCCACCGATTATATTTCCCACTCCCTTTGGTCAACTCATGAAGTGGTTTGAGAAACCTCACATGCTCACGTGCTTGTTTGGTTTTTGTTGAGGGTCCAACAACAACAGTCTTTGCAAGCATTGCCGCCATCTTTTTGTTGTCCTTCTCCAAACCCTGCATTTTGCAATGCAGTTCTGCATTGTAGAGCTCCTCGACAACATGCACCGCATTTTCCATAACATGCATCACATCTTGCAGACTCTAATACTCTCTCTCCTTTTCACTTAGTGATTTTGTGAGCTCCTTAATCCTTGCATCCATGCCATCATGGTGCATGACGAACAGATGTGTAAACACTATGAGCTTGCATTGCTAGCCTCCTAGTGTATCCCAATAACCCTGCATTACCTTCACACACATACTTAATGAAATATATAAGCCCACTAAATTGTGGAGGTATTTGGGTAATTGGATCGGGTGGATAAATACACCCCACCCCAAAGATCAACATGTTTTTTTCCTGCATTTCTATCTTGTTGCATTATCTCTGGTTGCTTTTTACTTGATGCCATTCTCTTATCTACTAGCGGTGCATACTCGGCCTCCAACTGGAAGTGAATGTCTCTCTTCTTGTTCTGGCCTACATCCTAAAATTAGCATTTAGACAAAACACAGCTATTAACCAAAAATTAGCTCTAGACAAAATACAACTATTAACAAAAAAATAGCTTTTATACATTTGTACAACTCAAAAATTTAACTAAAAATAACATTATTGAACAACACAACTTTAACCAGATATAACTTCAATATAATATAGAACTAAATCATAACTTGTAATCAAAATAGCACACATGTTTCACCCAAATAACACAGAAATAGCATCATAAATGACAAATAACATTATTGAACATAACATATAGACTTCAGTATATCTTAAAGCTAAATTATAACTATTAATTAACAATTATATTTCACACACTTGTTTCACTCAGAAAATCACTAATAAACAATCTAAAACTAAATTATAACTATTAATCAACAATTATATTTCACACACTTGTTTCACTCAGAAAATCACTAATAAACAATCTAAATCATAACTTGTAATCAAAATAACACACATGTTTCACCCAAATAACACAGAAATAACATAATACTTGTTGCACTCAGAAAATCACTAATAAACAATCTAAAACTAAATTATAACTATTAATCAATAATTATATTTCACACACTTGTTTCACTCAGAAAATCACTAATAAACAATCTAAATAACACAAAAATAGCATCCTTAAACTCAACTACTATCTTCTATTTTACACATGACTAAATCACATTTAGAACAATAAGATGGTCAAAATAGAAAAGAAAACAAAATAACTCAGACAATATTAAGCCTTAACAAAACAACATAACAGATAACACGATGGACATACCTCCATTGCTCTCTTGTTCTTTGATTCTTTTACTCTCTTGTTTCCAAAACTAAATCAATACTATTAATCAACAATTATATTTCACACACTTGTTGCACTCAGAAAATCAATAAACAATCCAAATAGCACAGAAATAACATCATTAAACTCAACTATTATCTTCTATTTCACACGACTAAATCGCATTTAGAACAATAAGATGGTCGAAATAGAAAAGAAAACATAATAACTCAACCATAACAAAACAACATAACAGATAACAAGATGGACATACCTCCATTGCTCTCTTGTTCTTTGATTCTTTTGCAGAGATTAATGAACAGAAAGATGATTGAAGGGGGAGATGAATATGTGGTTCCAACTAAATGGCACCAAATAATTAACATACCCTCCAATTTCTCTGTACAGAGAAGAGAAGAAACCCCATGATTGAGAAGATCTAAACTCATTAATGTGGTTTAGGAGGGAAAGAAAGCTTTTGAGCATAGCTACTAAAGAAAACAAACACAGATTTGAATTTTCTTTGTGAGGGAAAGTGAAAAACCTAAAGCAATATCTCATCAAAGCAATATCTCATCAAAGCAAACTAAAATCGCCCTAAACTGAAAAACCTACTTTTCTTATTCTAAAAAATCTAGAGAAGTCTCTAAATGAAGAAAAATTTCATAAACCCCCTGCATACTTAATAAAAAATGACGAAAATTAACAGTCACACTCTTAGAACATAGAGGTAGGCGTGGGCAAAAAGAAATTCAAAAATGTGATGTCTACATCAAATGATTCTGTTTTTTAACTTCTCTCATTTTGAAATACATAAATGCAATCTATTTGGAAGGATTTAGAAGCTAAAAAGTCATGTGGGTATTTAAGAGTGTCACATCTTAGATGCTTCACGTTTTTAGATCAAATAGAATATTATTATTTCAGATTTGAGAATTTTGAGGACAGGTGGTCCTAACTTTGGGCATAGGACAGTACTACAATAAAATAATAGGTGAATCTCTTTTAAAAACAATATAAAGAGATCTCCTTGATTCTACAAGAGCTAATATTATAACATTATTTTTTAGAATCTTTTTCTAGAGAGAGAGAAGTGAGAGAAACCCCTTAAGGGGTAAAATGGAGAGTCCATATTTCTCCTAATGTTAACCATTAGGTTATTGCATGCCAACTGTTACTCATTCTAACCCATGTGATTACATATTTTCCTATGTACACAAAGATCACAAGCGCATTCAAAGGTTCAGACATTTCAAAAGCATGCATATTCAAATGTTCTACACAACATAAAAATTGATTTTACTCATCACGAGGTCTTATAAATGGAAACTAGTAAACTACGCTTATCATCTCAATGTTCCATATGAAATGTAACAACCTTTTGTCATGCTATTTGAGCCTTGTTTTGTAGCTTGGCCTTTGTTCCTCGCCTTACCTCAACTAGTATGGAATTATCTCTTTAGCCTAGCCTTAGTTCATGTCATCGTATCTAGTATCATTTGCATTCATTTGAATAGAGAAACCTAAAAACATGTATACAATAATGTGATGTACTTTTTATATCCACTTGAAAACATGTATACGAAAATATGATGCACTTTTTATATCCACCTCGCATAGTTGAAATGTATGAGATTAGTATGACAATCAAAAGCAAATTGTAGAGTATCCAAGTCCTTAATGTGAATGTGTTAACACAACTCTTTATTATATTAAACTCTTAGTACTACAACTTTGAAACACTACTATGCCATGTCCGTTGCCATTCCACTTTTTTAGCTTGTAATATTGAGTTGTAGGTTTCCATTTTTTTTCTCAAATCTCATATGACCAAGATAAAGTTTTAAATATTTAAATAGGTTCAATTTAAACAGTACTAATATTGCACCCGCGTGAAACACTTAGTACTACAACTTTGAAACACTACTATGCCATGTCCGTTGCCATTCCACCTTTTTAGCTTGTAATATTGAGTTGTAGGTTTCCATTTTTTTCTCAAATCTCATATGACCAAGCTAAAGTTTTAAATATTTAAATAGGTTCACTAGTATTGCACCTGCGCATTGCGACCGACCAAGGTTCCAGAAAAGAACTATTCCCTCTCTACAACCATCTCTCTCTCTCTCTCTCTCTCTCTCACACACACACACATGCACATGCACATGACCCTCTCCCTCTCTCTGTCACACGTACACCCACTCTCAAATGTCGAAACTCTCTCTCTCTCTCTCTCTCTCTCTCTCACATGCACACACATATACACACCTGCTCTCTCTCTCTCTCTCTCTCTCTCTCTCTCTCACACACACACACACACATGCACACACTCCCTCTCTCTTCTTACACTCTCCCACACATAGAAGCGTTCTCTCTCTCTCTCTCTCTCTCTCTCTCTCTCTCTCTCTCTCTCATGCACACATACACATATGTAAATATATAGTATATACAATATTATGTTTTAGATACATAAACCTATACATAGACACATATAATTATACATATATACATGTATTTAAAAAATATCAATACAAACATCGATATAATTTAATTAATTTTGATTAAATTTTAATGTGATATATATATATATACATACATACATACATATGTATGTATGTATATATAAATGTAAATAAAAACACACACACACACACACACACACACACATGTATACACACATATACATATATGTTTTCTATTTAATTTATATTTTATTAAAAGATACTTTTTATTCTCTATCTCTCACTCTCTTTCTCTCTCTTTTCACCCTCCCTCATTACATCTCTCTCTCTCTCTCTCCAGGTCTGCCCCATCTCACTCTCTCTCTCAAGCACATTCTACACATAGTACACATTGCACATACACTAATCTAAACGCACACTCTCTCCTCCCACACAAACTATCTCCTACGTAAAAATTATCTGTCGCCTCTCTCTCTCTCTCTCTCTCTCTCTCTCACACACACACACACACACACACACACACATGTACACACCGCACATACACTAATGAAAACACACACTATCTCCTCCCACACAAACTATCTCCTACATAGAAATTCTCAGCCTCTCTCTCTCTCTCTCTCTCTCTCTCTCTCTCATGCACACACACGCACACACGCACACACTCTCTCTCTCTTCACGCACACTCTCTCACATAGAAACTCTCTCTCTCTCTCTCTCTCTCTCTCTCTCTCTCTCACACACACACACACACACACACACACTTAAATAGATTTACACACATATATATAATTTTAATTAATTAAATTTTAGATTAAATTTTAATGGTAGGGATGAGTGGTGAGGTGTGCTCACCACTCTCTCTCTCTCTCTCACACACACACACACACACACACACTTAAATAGATTTACACACATATATATAATTTTAATTAATTAAATTTTAATGGTAGGGATGAGTGGTGAGGTGTGCTCACTCTCAAATAAATGCATCTTACATGTAATCTCTCTCTCTCTCTCTCTCTCTCTCACACACACACACACACATACACACACACACACACACACACACACATGCACATGCACACTATTTATATATACATGCTTACATACCTATAGATACACATACATACACAATATATATAAGTCTGTGTATCTATAGGTATGTAAGCATGTATACAAAGATTTCATTGAAAGATGTGAGATGAGATCTTAGATTCAAATTCAAAATTGCATTGGAAGATGTGAGATTTGGCTCCTCCTCACGCTTGCAGGAGGAGTGGTTATTTTGAATTAGCCCCACCTCCTTTGCCTAGTGGAAGGAGGTGGGGTTGTCGTTAATCCTGTATAGATACATGTATGCTCAATAGCATGTAAAATATACATTACTTTTAATTGAATTTGAATGCAAGTCAAAAATAAACATATTCTAACTTTATCATAGCATAATTTTGGAAAAATAGTAAGTTCTTGGGGCACTTTCAAAGAAGTCTTTAAAGTGAAGTTGTTTTGCTAATTGAGGGGATTTGAACTCAAGCTTCCTTGGTGTATTTAAAGCATGGGAACATGAGGTGGAGTAGTTATAACGAGACCCACAAGAGGGTTAAGTCACATACCTCAACATTTCTAGATTCCTTCATGTGAAAAAGTGACAGGTTTACAAAGTTGCATTGTATTTTCTCATGTAAAATTTACAAAAACCCAGTTGAATTTTTTTGGCGGCATTACGTGTGATTGCAAGCGATAGATTTACAAAGTTAGTCTCCACATGTGTCTAAATTTTGAGTGGTGAATCGTGGTTACTTTTGAGCATCACTTTTTAAAATAACAATAATAAACATTTTGTTGGAACAGAGTATGGCCAAGAGTCAAGGTACGATAGAGACAAGGTCAGTCAATGAGAGTCAAGGGAGGAACGGTCCACCGAAG
This sequence comes from Cibotium barometz, assembly GCF_041138505.1. Taxonomy (NCBI): domain Eukaryota; kingdom Viridiplantae; phylum Streptophyta; class Polypodiopsida; order Cyatheales; family Cibotiaceae; genus Cibotium; species Cibotium barometz. The sequence goes on from NC_141086.1 coordinate 33,941,813, forward strand.
GGCCAAGGTCAGTCAATGGACTAGAATTAGTCAAGGTGAAGGCACGGCGAAGGTACCGACTCCGAGATATAAAGCTGCTAGCGTGGCAGCCGTGAAAAGCACTCTTTTAAGAATGTTGCTGCCCGGCCTTCTCAGAATTGAATGGAGATGGCCGTCTCTACTCAGCTCCATGCTGCCCAACTGCATCCTTAGATCAGCTGCGCAAGTCGTCGGTGTCACCCCCTTGTCTGCCAGCAAGACTGCCACCTTGGCATCCTCGTCATCGCCTGTCGTAGCTCCGCATGCTGCACCTTCCCCCGGAGATGACCTCCTCCCCAGAGCTTTCCAGCTCATCGATGCCAACGGGGACGGCCTAGTCAGCACGGAAGAACTGCACCAGCACTTGCACAAGCTTGGCTTGCTAGACGGCTTGCAGCAGGAGCAGCTGACGTGGATTGTACAGTCAGCGTCGGAGAACGGCGGCGGCGGCGAATTGCGATTCGAGGATTTCAAGCTTCTATACGAAGCGCTCTGCGAGAGGCCAGATGCACAAACCGGTGCATACGGCGATAGTGGTAGCAATGCTGTTGATCATGGACTGCAGGATGCTTTCCGTGTCTTTGACGTAGACGGTGACGGATTTATCTCCGTCGACGAGCTCCGGCGCATCCTTGTGGGCATGGGGTTTGCGGAATGCCAAGATCGAGCCTTCTGTGAGAGCATTGTGAGATCAGTGGACTCCAACTCTGACGGCTTGATCGACTTCTGTGAGTTCCGCCGCATGATGGCCAGCTAATGTACACTACAACACCCCTCTGTTTTCCCAAAGTTTTTGTTACCATATATATTTATCTTGCATGTAAAATCTAAGAGATAAAAGGCCACACTAATATTCTTAGCTCAAAAGTTGCTCTTCTCATGGGGTTTCGACTTTCCACCAACCTTATTAATGTTGCAAGGTTCTTAAGGCAATCGATAAAGCTCATTTTTCTCCATTATTCTTATTGATGATGTCTTATGTCCCCTAATCCTTCAAAAAATCATCTCTCTTGATCTATTGACAATTCATCTCCACATGTGTTCTTTTCTCAGTGTGCAAAAAATACATAAATCCTATGGAGGCGCAATGCCAATGCTTTGTGTACGGATCACTAAACATAAAAATCTCTATCACACCTCCTCTTCCCTTACCTCGTTGAAATCTCCTCTCCTCCTTCCCCCTCCCCTCCTTGAGGCAAAGCACTCCTTATAAAAAGGGATTGCCACACGCAAGGTAGTTTCCAAAAAAACGAACATAGACGTCATTTTGTTTCTTTGATTGACGTTTAAAATAACCTTATTTTCAGTTTCTTTGCTTTCAACTATTTTCGCTCAAGGGTGACAAAAAAAGCCATCAACTAATTAATCAAATATCTTTTTTCACTTATCGTAGGTCCCTATTTGGACACTTATTTAAAATTGTGAGATCCCTGTTCCCACCGAGCAACAGATTCGGGAAACTGGAGCGGAAGTAGCACTTCTCGCGCGGGACAGGGGTCCCACATTCGGGGCCTCGCCCACGGATATCCGGACAAGAGACTAATCCGTCGGTTGTTCCAAAACCGAACCCGGAAAAACGTCCTTTACCGAAAAGCACGGGCGATTCCACCAGGATAACTTTTTACTCTAACGTAGTCAAGATCATTTCTCATCAAGCTGATCCAATTGCATCTATAAGATACTTGGTTAGATCAAGGAAGAAACTTGCACTTGGATCATTGGGACCAACGCTTTTTTCCCCATTCAAGAGGCACAGCCGTTGATTCCCATCCATAGAACAATTACTGTCCGGGATTTACTTTATCTATCGTAATAACAGAATTTTTGAGTCTCGATTTACGGATCCATCAGTCCAGCCTAACCCCATCCAGTCCCATGGGTTAGCCAACCGCCCAACCACTGTAGTGATGGGATCCAATTTAGAATTTAATTTTTGTCTCGGGTACCAGGGAAAAGAGTTCCCAGGCCCCCTAGCCGGATGTTCATGCAAAAATAAAACTAGTCACACCACTCACACACCCAATATGAAATTACCTTTTCACAGATTCAACCAGTTTTAAAACAATCCTTTAATAAAACCATAGTATCATTGATCACCATCTTCCAATTTATCCGGTTGATTCTTAATTTTCCCATCATTCCTTCATCAGAGTATCTATGGCATCATTGGCAACTAGGACGCTCACCACCTGTCCACTCAGGGACCGTTTCCTAATTCCTAGCCCATAATACTCGGTAATATAATCACTTATCAAGATGGACTCTCGTTGAAGATCAGCAAGATCTGCCAACAGATCCATATAAAGAGCCATGGACTCATCCATTGAAGACTAGCAAGGTCAATCAAACAGATCCATGCCCGATTTCAGAAAACAACTCTTACTCCTTGTTCCAATATCTTCCTCGACGCACGCATGGGTATCCTAGGCGACCCAGAGCCCAAGCAGCACCGTATGGTCAGCACCCTCTAGGATCCTTCGCAGGTGACCTAGCGCTTCACTCATAGGCCGCTTCCTTGGCCCCTCATCCACCGTACCGGAAGCTCACCATTTTAATCACACCGAGGCTGGTCAAGACCTCGGCCGACCTTGCTACGCGAGACGTCCTCCATTGACTCTCCATCAGCAGTTGCAACATTATCAGTTAGGTCTCCACGACCTTAATCACAAGACGGTCAAAATGCTTTCCCAGCATTCTTGACATAAAACAGTCATTTACAAATAGCATTTACAAACAGTTTACAAATACAGTTTCTATATTAACTCTTATTTTTTCACATTATCCCTCATCAATCCACATTACTTATTTCCCATTCCATTTATATGTGTACTCATCCCATCACATCATTTTCCATCTCATCACTTTAGATTCCTTCACATCACATATCATATATTCACATCCATACATATATCCACATCCACATGCACATTCACATCCATACATCCACATCTACACCCATACATCTATTTTCACATCCACATCTACATGTACATTCATGCATCCTCATCCATACATCCACATCTATATGCACATTCACATCTATACATCCACATCTATATGCGTACATTCACATCTACATGCATACATCCACATCTCTATGCATACATCCACATCCACATTCACATTCACCTCCATACATCTACATCTACATGCATACATCCACCTCCACATTCACATCCACATCTATACATCTACATCTACATGCATACATCCACCTCCACATTCACATCCACATCTATACATCTACATCTACATGCATACATCCACATCTCCATTCATATCCAGATCTATACATCTACATCTACATGCATCCATCCACATCTCCATTTACATCCACATCTATACATCTACTTCTACATGCATACATCCACATCTCCATTCACATCCACATCTATACATCTACATCTACATACATACATCCACATCTATACATCTACTTCTACATGCATACATCCACATCTCCATTCACATCCACATCTATACATCTACATCTACATGCATACATCCACATCTCCATTCACATCCACATCTATACATCTACATCTACATGCATATATCCACATCTCCATGCATACATCCACATCTACATCTACATCTACATGCATACATCCACATCTCCATGCATACATCTCCATGCATACATCCACATCCACATTCACACTCACATCCATATATCTACATCTTCATGCAAACATCCACATCTCCATGCATAATAAAATTCTTTTAATTAATCTAGGATGATAGTTCCTAGAATATGGTAGGAAATCCTCTTTTCATGCTTTGAATGAAATTATTTTATGTGTATATTTTTATAAAATTTTGCCATAGCTTCGCTACTATAACTAATAAATCTCAACTATTTTTAAAGATAGGGCTTATCTTTAAGGGAATGATTAGAATGATCCCTAATATGATCATTAACCCTTAATGGATTAAATAAAAAATAATCATAAACTAAAAGTATAGATAAAAAAACCACTAATTTGTTCTTAAGCATAGATTAATCTTGGATTAAGGAAAAGTTTTATGAAAAGCTTCCTTTGGATTAGAATGGGTCATGAGTATGATTATTTCTTAAGTGAGAGAGAGAAAAAACTATTAGAATTAAACATAAATGAAAATTTATGTAATTCATTACTATCATTAATCAATTAACTTCAATAGCATTCAAAAACCATACCAATTAAGCTTCTCAAGCTTGAGAGGGGTTGAGAAGAGAGAAACATTGAGAAATTATAGAAAAGATCAAAATTCACCATACTTACCTTACAATTTGCTTGATTCTTTATTCACGGTAGAGGCCCCCAACCAATCAATTGGTTTAGTATGTTAATGGAGCCACCAATGGGAATTGAAGAAAGAGAGAAGTGTCAAAAACTAGTGAATTATTAAAGAATTCACAGTTCTTGGCTTAGGTGGAGAAGAGTAACAATGCATAAGACACTATATTTTTTTCAACAAGGGAAGGCTTCTATTTATAGGAAAATTTGAGCTCCTAACCAAACAAACTGATTCTAGAATTTTCCAAGTCAGTTTGGTTGACTAGATTTGGACTTAGTTTGGTTACTTTTTGATTTGGTTTGGTTCCATTTTGATTTAGTTTGGTTCAAGAGAGATGAGAGATAAAAATATCACATTATTTTGAGTCTAAAACTCATTCAAGCATGTGAAATATGCACCTCCTTTAAAGAACTCCCCTTCCTTACATATGTGTCAAAATGGAATGATTATACCCAAAATATCTCATATTTTTAATATTGCTCATAGTTTTTTACTAATAAACCTTGTACATTTTCAACTCTTCATCTTATGTGAGCATTTACTCATTTTTGGGTATCTTCTTTTACAAATTGGATTTATCTCCTCCCTACACATGGATTGATGCTATTGGCCCATAGGAACCTTAATTCGACCATAATCCAAAAATTTCTGAAAATCTAGATCCTTAGACTAAGGTCCTTTATACCCATTTCCAATTAATTCCAATTGCACATTGAAAAATTCTTTTTGAATTTCTGTTTCAGAGGAACTTATTTTAATAAGATGAGTTATTTTTTTATCCAAAAATATTCATAATCTGAATATTCTCTCTCTAGAATAATTTTCTCTCTCTAGACTAAAACAGTTAGAAATAAGGTCTTTATATTTCCTGAAGAGGGATTGATTACAGGGAAAGATACTAATCATCAAGGGGGAGGAATCTTACATTCTACCCCACTTAAAAAATGCGAGATGTCCTCATCTCGCAACTTGGAATAATTTCGTCAGATGCACGAATAAAGATTAACCACCAAGAAAAGTCTCAAAGAGAGTAAGATTTAAGACAAGAACAAGATTTAAACTTTATTCATTCTTGGAACATATACAATAAAGATAGAAGAACTCTTTACACTTCCATAAGCCCGTCCATCATATGATCACAAAAGCAGCACTCACAAGCTGCGCATGTATAAGGTAACTCATCTATGGGAATAATTCTGTTGGTTATTGCCGCACCTATCTTAGTGGTATGAGGTGATCTAACAAAAGGACCTCTGAGAGGTAAGCCAAAAATGGGGTAAAGGCATATCTTCTCATGAGGAAGAAAACACGCCAGTAAGAAGACCCGCTCAGAAAACCCAAGATGCCTTGATCTCATGATGCAATAGTATCGGGGACCCAAACCCAAAGCTTCAATAACCATGGCCAAGCGGACATTGTTACGAAAGTGCTATTGACTCCAGGGTGTTACCCTAGTTATGTTTTGATAGGTCCGCCATTTGGTCTGAGTTACAGAAGTTCCTAGGTGAGGAAAAAGTGAGCGTTCATACTGTTCTATAAAGTCTTTCTTCACAGACTCTCTTGCGTCTTGAAGGTGAGAAATCATCATGGATAAAACTAATTCCTATTGCCAGGCCATGAAGGAGATTAAGAAGAAGGGAGATCGATGGAAGTAAGATTACTGTGAGCGATAAGTAAAAGTTACGACTTATATAAAGGAAGGAGCTAGCGTAACTTAGAAGCCAACGGTAACTTGTCACTGAAGTTTTACCGTCTTTCTATGATTTGGGTTTGGCACATATTTCTATGAAATATATTAAGAACTTTGAGATGAGGGAATAAAAGAAGTTCGTAGGCTAAGTCACCTACTTTCATTGAATTCAGATATAAGGCTCACAATATCTGGGGGATAACTTCTTATACTCCCGAAGAGATAAAGAACTTCTTTTGGGCCGTACTCGAATGAAAACCAAAACCTTGGTATCCAAAACACCGATTTTTATTTCTGAACTTATTGTTCTAAATCCTTAAAACAGGTGGGACTCTTAAGAAGTATTCTAGGGAGAGGGTCTTCCTTTTTTAAACAGAATCTTTCTTTTATTTTAGAGAGGGAATAATTATAAGATCAAAAAGGGAGATTCTTACTCCTGTATACCTCGAAGGCTGGAGGAGAATCTTACATTCTACCTCACTTGAAAAGTGCGAGATGTCCTCATCTCGCAAGTAGAGGACAACTCTTTTTCTTAAGATCCAATTTTATTCTGGGGTTCCTTATATTCTGGTCAACCCAACGGAATACTGGGATAAATATCCCTTATATAGAACTCATAACAATTCATTCAGATCATATCATTCATATCTTTAACATGATAATGGTCCATTAAACTGAAAAATTTCCTTCTGAACATTCCTCCACGGAAATTTCAGTCAAGCAAGTTCTCAATTTGTCATCCCTTAACTTGATCTACCGGTCAAGTGTTAACAGTGACAATTTGACAGCACAACCCACTAATCTCATAGTGATTTGTTGAAATCATTATCATCATTCTAGTTATGAATATCATCACACAGGGACTCGTCCCATTCCTCCTCATTGTGGTTTCATTATATTTCAACTAAATTTCAAAAATCATCATTTTTTTCAATCAGAATTTTCAATCAGAATCCAAATCAATTCATCAATTCTCAAACAGAATTAAAAATCATATCAACCACATTCGAAATCATCATCTGGATAGCATTAACGCTTATAATTTCAAGTCTTAGATTTGCTCGTATATACTGTCAGTAAAGAGCTGCAGTTATACTCTCGGTATACACGGGTAGTCACGGCCCTTGGAATTATAAGGTAAATACCATCATGTCTAGGCCTCAAGCAAGTCAGGGATTCTATATAATTGCGGTACTTCCATCTGAAGACCCAATTACCAAATTACGAATTTCAGTTTGAATATCAAATTGTATGAATTATATCACACAATTATAACCTTTTTGTGTTTCTTGATAAATTTTGACATATTTGTCTTCTCAGTTGATCTTTATTAACCAAATGCTCTGATACCAACTGTGAGATCCCTGTTCCCACCGAGCAATATATTCGAGAAACTGGCAGCGGAAGTAGCACTTCTCGCGCCGCGGGACAGGGTCCCACATTCGGGGCCTCGCCCACGGATATCCGGACAAGAGACTAATCCGTCGGTTGTTCCAAAACCGAACCCGGAAAAACTTCCTTTACCGAAAAGCACGGGCGATTCCACCAGGATAACTTTTTACTCTAACGTAGTCAAGATCCAATTGCATCTATAAGATACTTGGTCAGATCAAGGAAGAAACTTGCACTTGGATCATTGGGACCAATGCTTTTTTCCCCATTCAAGAGGCACAGCCGTTGATTCCCATCCATAAAACAATTACTATCCGGGATTTACTTTATCTATCGTAATAACAGAATTTTTGAGTCTCGATTTACGGATCCATCAGTCCAGCCTAACCCCATCCAGTCCTCCATGGGTTAGCCAACCGCCCAACCACTGTAGTGATGGGATCCAATTTAGAATTTGATTTTTGTCCCGGGTACCAGGGAAAAGAGTTCCCAGGCCCCCTAGCCGGATGTTCATGCAAAAATAAAACTAGTCACACCACTCACACACCCACCAATATGAAATTACCTTTTCACAGATTCAACCAGTTTTAAAACAATCCTTTAATAAAACCATAGTATCATTGATCACCATCTTCCAATTTATCCGGTTGATTCTTAATTTTCCCATCATTCCTTCATCAGAGTATCTATGGCATCATTGGCAACTAGGACGCTCACCACCTGTCCACTGAGGGACCGTTTCCTAGTTCCTAGCCCATAATACTCGGTAATATAATCACTTATCAAGATGGACTCTCGTTGAAGATCAGCAAGATCTGCCAACAGATCCATATAAAGAGCCATGGACTCATCCATTGAAGACCAGCAAGGTCAATCAACCAGATCCATGCCCGATTTCAGAAAACAACTCTTACTCCTTGTTCCAATATCTTCCTTGACGCATGCGTGGGTATCCTAGGCGACCCAGAGCCCGAGCACCGTATGGTCAGCACCCTCTAGGATCCTTCGCAGGTGACCTAGCGCTTCACTCATAGGCTGCTTCCTTGGCCCCTCATCCACCGTACCGGAAGCTCACCATTTTAATCGCACCGAGGCTGGTCAAGACCTCGGCCGACCTTGCTACGCGAGACGTCCTCCATCGACTCTCCATCAGCAGTTGCAACTTTATCAGTTAGGTCTCCACGACCTTAATCACAAGACGGTCAAAATGCTTTCCCAGCATTCTTGACATAAAACAGTCATTTACAAACAGCATTTACAAACAGTTTACAAATACAGTTTCTATATTAACTCTCATTTTTTCACATTATCTCTCATCAATCCACATTACTTATTCCCCATTCCATTTATATGTGTACTCATCCCATCACATCATTTTCCATCTCATCACTTCAGATTCCTTCACATCCATACATATATCCACATCCACATGCACATTCACATCCATACATCTATTTTCACATTCACATCCACATGCACATTCACATCCATACATCCACATCTACACCCATACATCTATTTTCACATCCACATCTACATGTACATTCATGCATCCTCATCCATACATCCACATCTATATGCACATTCACATCCATACATCCACATCTATATGCGTACATCCACATCTCTATGCATACATCCACATCTACATGCATACATCCACATCTCTATGCATACATCCACATCCACATTCACATTCACCTCCATACATCTACATCTACATGCATACATCCACCTCCACATTCACATCCACATCTATACATCTACATCTACATGCATACATCCACCTCCACATTCACATCCACATTTATACATCTACATCTACATGCATACATCCACATCTCCATTCACATCCACATCTATACATCTACATCTACATGCATCCATCCACATCTCCATTTACATCCACATCTATACATCTACTTCTACATGCATACATCCACATCTCCAATCACATCCACATCTATACATCTACATCTACATGCATACATCCACATCTCCATGCATACATCCACATCCACATTCACACTCACATCCATACATCTCAAACATCCACATCTCCATGCATAATAAAATTCTTTTAATTAATCTAGGATGATAGTTCCTAGAATATGGTAGGAAATCCTCTTTTCATGCTTTGAATGAAATTATTTTATGTGTATATTTTTATAAAATTTTGCGATAGCTCCGCTACTATAACTGATAAATCTCAATTATTTTTAAAGATAGGGCTTATCTTTAAGAGAATGATTAGAATGATCCCTAATATGATCATTAACCCTTAATGGATTAAATAAAAAATAATCATAAACTAAAAGTATAGATAAAAAAATCACTAATTTGTTCTTAAGCATAGATTAATCTTGGATTAAGAAAAAGCTTTATGAAAAGCTTCCTTTGGATTAAGAATGGGTCATGAGTATGATTATTTCTTAAGTGAGAGAGAGAGAAAAAACCATTAGAATTAAACATAAATGGAAATTTATGTAATTCATTACTATCATTAATCAATTAACTTCAATAGCATTCAAAAACCATACCAATTAAGCTTCTCAAGCTTGAGAGGGGTTGAGAAGAGAGAAACATTGGAAATTATAGAAAAGATCAAAATTCACCATACTTACCTTACAATTTGCTTGATTCTTTATTCATGGTAGAGGCCCCCAACCAATCAATTGGTTTAGTATGTTGATGGAGCCACCAATGGGAATTGAAGAAAGAGAGAAGTGTCAAAAACTAGTGAATTATTAAAGAATTCACAGTTCTTAGCTTAGGTGGAGAAGAGTAACAATGCATAAGACACTATATTTTTTTCAACAAGGGAAGGCTTCTATTTATAGGAAAATTTGAGCTCCTAACCAAACAAACTGATTCTAGAATTTTCCAAGTCAGTTTGGTTGAATTGGACTAGATTTGGACTTAGTTTGGTTACTTTTTGATTTGGTTTGGTTCCATTTTGATTTGGTTTGGTTCAAGAGAGATGAGAGATAAAAATATCACATTATTTTGAGTCTAAAACTCATTCAAGCATGTGAAATATGCACCTCCTTTAAAGAACTCCCCTTTCTTACATATGTGTCAAAATGGAATGATTATACCCAAAATATCTCAATAGTTTTTTACTAATAAACCTTGTACATTTTCAACTCTTCATCTTATGTGAGCATTTACACATTTTTGGATACCCAAAATATCTCATATTTTTAATATTGCTCATAGTTTTTTACTAATAAACCTTGTACATTTTTAACTCTTCATCTTATGTGAGCATTTACTCATTTTTGGGTATCTTCTTTTACAAATTGGATTTATCTCCTCCCTACACATGGATTGATGCTATTGGCCCATAGGAACCTTAATTGGACCATAATCCAAAAATTTTTGAAAATCTAGACCCTTAGACTAAGGTCCTTTATACCCATTTCCAATTAATTCCAATTGCACATTGGAAAATTCTTTTTGAATTTCTATTTCAAGGGAACTTATTTTAATAAGATGAGTTATTTTTCTATCCAAAAATATTCATAATCTGAATATTCTCTCTCTAGAATAATTTTCTCTCTCTAGGCTAAAACAGTTAGAAACAAGGTCTTTATATTTCTGAAGAGGGATTGATTACAGGGGAAGATACTAGACATCAAAAGGGGGTTGGGGGAGGAATCTTACAAAAATTGCCACAAAAAGTAGGATGATAAAGGTCATGCAATGTTAACATGCTATTGATTGTTACTTTATCGCTTTACCCTAAATCTTATATGAAAAAAAGTGGCCAGTGGCTAGTCTTTGTAGAAATCAAGAGTTTCACCACTTAAACTTGTGTTATGCTAATATATATATATATATATGTATGTATGTATGTATGTATGTATGTATGCATGCATGTATGTATGTATGTATGTATGTATTTTGAGCTAAAAGTAAAGTTTAAAAAAAATGATTATATCATCAAGTAATATTTTAGCTTTGTTGGTTAATTAGTTTCTTTGTTGATTTTTTTTTGAATCATCGCAAGTCAATTCCAAATTTGTAAATGTAAGATTCCTCCCCCCAGCCTCTCAAGATGCCCAGTTCTTCCCCTATAATCAATCCCCTTTTCAGAATAATAAAAGATCTTGTTTCTACCTGTTTTGGCCTAGAGAGAGAAAATATTCTAGAGAGAGATAACTCAGTTTTTAGATATCTTTGGATGGAAAAATATCCTTTCTTATTGAACTAAATTCCCCCGAATCATAAGTTTAAAAAGAGTTTCCTAAGGTGCAATAGAAATAAATTATAATCTGCTCAAAAGGCCTTAGCCTCAGATTTTCTAAAAATTTTAGATTAAGGTTCTGAGGGACCAATAAGATTAATCCAAATGTAGGGAGGAGATAAATTGAAGAAATCAAGAAAAACCCCCCAAAAATGAGTAAATACTCACATAAGATGAAGAGTGAACTAAGGACCAAGGAAAATAGTTAAAAAACTGATTTTTGACACCTCAAAAATGGGGATTCTCCCTCATCAAGGAGGTGCCTTTTTCTTATCATTGCTTTCCATTTTAAATCAATAAAATGAGATATTTCATCTCTCCTCTCTCCTAATTCAAGTCTAGTTCCAAAAAGTAAGCTGAACTCACCCAAAAATGGTAAAAATTTGACCAAACTGATCTAGAAAATTATAAAATTAGTTTGCTTAGTTTGAGGCTTACTTTTTCCTATAAATAGAAGCCTCCCCCTTTGTAAAAGCTTAATAGTGTTTATGCAGTGTTACTCTACTCCTCCCTAGAGCCAAAAACATTGAATTCACTTGATAATTCACTTGTTTTTGACTAATTCCTCTACAAAGAATTAGTGGCCACTCTTGATCCAAACAAGAGTAGAACCCTCAATCCCTCAAGCCAAAGGAAAGCTCACAAAACTCCATGTAAGTTATTAATTCTACTTTTTTTTTAAATTCTAATCTATGGTTTTCTGAATTCTTTGCTTTTTTATGTGAATATGGATGTTAAGCCTTGATGAAAAGGCTTCCCCCTTCTCTTCATTAAGAATTTCAGCCTTTCTTTATCCTAAAATGAGTAACAAATAAATTGAGTTAAACTTTTTCTATTGATTACTCTTTAGAAGTGAAAATTGATTAAATTAGAGTGCTTTATTTCATCTTGGGATAAATTTTAAAGTAAATTTAGAATGAAAAATTTGAGAAATGGTCAGCCATACAAAGGAGGTTATTGCAAAATTTTCTTAAATTTTATGGAAATAAGTTTTATCTTTATGTTATTCAAAAAGAATAATCCCCACCATCGTTTGTGCATTCGAAAAGAAATTCTTTTTATTTTAAAAGTGTTATTCCTATTTTATTCATAAATAGATATATAAAAGGATTTTATTTTATTATAAAAGTGTTATTTTCATTAGATTCAATTTCTATGCATAGAAAGATGCATATTGGATATTTTTTAATTATAAAAGTGTTATTTTTGTTAGATTCAATTTCTATGCATAGAAAGATGCATATTGGATATATTTTTTTATTATAAAAGTGTTATTTTTATTAGATTCAATTTCTATGCATAGAAAGATGCATATTGGATATTTTTATTATTATAAAAGTGTTATTTTCATTAGATTCAATTTCTATGCATAGAAAGATGCAGATTGAATATTTTTTATTATTATAAAAGTGTTATTTTCATTAGATTCAATTTCTATGCATAGAAAGATGCATATTGGATATTTTTATTATTATAAAACTTGAAGACCATATTAGGTATTATGGGAGAAATCCCGCATTATGGGAATTTTGAAATTGATAGGTTCCATGTATTATGGGAATTTCCCACTTAATGTGGGAAAAGTTATTGTGGAATTTCTTAATATAGAACGGAGGAAGGTAGTGTTGATAATCACCGTTCAAACCAAAAAAGTGGTATTAGTATTTGTGCATAAACATATTTGAAAGGAGTAACTGTTTGATAATCATGTAGGAATGTGGTGTTGATATATAAGAAAGTGGTATTTGTTTCTTTGCTAGGACCTGGCAGCACACCAAGTGAGTTGTACACTACACAAAATTTATGAAACAATTGAACAAATAAGATAGAAACATTATTATATCAAAAAATGTAGGAGGCACAAAGAAAAATTTCATTCAATAAGTGAAAATAAAAAATAAAGAAGATACCAAAGTACATCTCTTTTGGATATTAGAGATATAATCTAAAAATCTACATTGTCAATATTGAATCTACAAATGCTACTCCTCATTGAAGGAACCATCAATATGAGCTTCATCCTCACAAGCCAAGCGTAAGCATGCTTTTGCTTTACGGGCTTCCTTTTCTGGTATCTTGATTCTTTTGTATGGTGGTGGAATCCTTGGTCTCCACGACCAAAGAATTGCATCAGCATTTTCCCATACTTGTTGTTCTGCCTCATTAATTTGCCAATATCCCTTCCAACAATCAGCATAAGCTTGAGTATCTATCAAACCTTTCTTCCTTGCACAAGGTCCCCAATATTTAATCAAGAGTTTCTTGTAATTTGGTGATGTAGGCTCATCATCAATATCAGATTCAGCCATAGCAAGCCAGACTGGATAGATGTTTGTGTCATCTGGGTGCAGCATGACAAAGTGTCCTTGCTGAACACGTAGCATAGGGTTAAATGCCTCCCTTGGTTTATCCCGTGCAGGCCCACAATAATGATCATTATGTTCTTCAATACCTAAGAATCTTTGTGCCTGCAATTGTTCAACATTCATATCATCTAATTGATGGGACCCTTCAGATTTTGGTCAAAAATCTGTGTACTTTCTTACCTCTGATTGTATTGGTTTTCCAAGCTCTTCGATTACATTACTCCAATAATCTATCACGGGCCTATAATATCTTGGCACAAATGAAACATTACTTAGATTTTGCCAAAATTTTATGTAACCCTTCAATCCTGATATTACTTCTGCATGCATCTTTATATGCTCGGCCATTGGTAGTAGAGGTGGGATCTCCTTTTGGTAACCTTGGTTTACCTTCACTGTCTTTCTTCCAAAGACGGATACTTCCACTCTAATTACCAATAGCTACATGTGCCTTAAATTGCATTACCGGTGTGTCTCCTTCCATGAAGAACCTGAATAGAAGTGGTTTGGAGTGACCTATAAGTGCTTCTTTGTTGCATGCGAATGAAGATCAATACAAGGATGCAACAAAAAAGACACTTAGGGCTCTTGAAAAGAGTTCAAAGTTGTAGATGAATGTGGGAGAGGGCTTGACAATAATCCCACATGGGAACTTTTGGGAGTTTTAGAGTTTTTGTATAAAAAGTGGCTCATTTGAGAGCTTATGGACATTGGGAAAACTCATGTTTGAGCTCTCTTGAGACTAGCTCTCCCTCTTCTTCCATAGAGGTGCAAGCTCTTCTCTCTCCCCATCTACATTGTTGTAAGTTCTATTCTTTTGTTAATTCAATGCAATGAGTTGATATTTGTCTCTCTTCTCATGTCAATTCTCTAGTGTGCATGTTTCTTATTGATAGCTTCAAGGGTTGTGTGCATGCTAGGGAAATGAGTATTTGAGAATGAAGAATGCTTTGATCTTGTGTAAGCAATAGCTAAGCTTTCTTCTTGTTTGGATGTATGGATGAGTGGAATGTGGAGTTGAGTGAGCAATAGCAAGATTGAGCTTGAGTGTGTGTTGAGTCTATGTCATTAGTAGTAGTTTTCTTAGCATTCTCTCCATCAAATGGATAAGCTTTTGTGCACCGGTACGGGTTGAATCCCTAGCTTCGAAAGGGATGCAAATCCCATTGGATTGAGCTAAGTGTGGATCATACTACTCTTGCTACAAGTGAGAGAGTTATTCCGTCTCTCCATTGGCGCCGCTGCCGGGGAGAAGACTCAAATCCGGTTGAGAGTGTGTGGAAACCACCACTATTTCCTCTTTTGGTTGCAAAACCATTGAGTGATTAGGTTAAGTTCGGGTGTGTGATCTCGGTGTGAGTGGATATGGTTAGGATAAGAAAAAAAACCATTGAAGGTTGAGGTTTCTCTCGCATTGTTTTTTATGTTTTATTGCTTTTCAAGTACCGTCAGTATGCTTACATTCATTGTTTTTTTTGCCATTTAAAGCTTTCATGCTCTTCGTTAACATGTAATTAGTATAAATAAATAAAAAGAAAAGAGGTGCGTTGCTAAGCTCTTCCATAGCTTATGCAAGCCCATAGACTCCCAAGCATGAAGTCCGCTTAAGGATGAGAGGAGAGAGGGAAAGAGAAGGGTGAAAGGAAGAGAGGTAGGTTGGAAGTGTTGACGGCGGCTTTTCCTTTATGGTTTTGTTGTTTTGTTGGGAGACATCTCCATCATTAGAAGCAAAGACATATAGATATACATATATATATATATCTATATATATATATATATGTATATATATATGTGCAGGGAGGCGGCCAGCTGAAAAAAGAAAATTATAAATCTATATATATATATATATATATATATTTGCAGCGTTGAGCGCTGCATCAAACGTTAAGGCGGCTGAAAAAAAGCGTGCAGCAGACGGCTTTAAAAAAAGAAAAATAATTATATATATATATATATAATCGTTTTTTTTTACGTTGGAGAAGGCGGCCGTATAATCGTTTTTTTTACGTGGTGTAGGTGGCCGGCGGCGTTGGCATAGGCGAGAGCAGACGAGAGGACACGGAGGCGTTGGCATTGGCTGTAGTAGCTTGCAGACGACAGCAAAGGCAGACGGCGGCGTTGGCATAGCCGACAGCAGCAGAGCACAGGCGGCCGGCGGCGTACGTCCGCATTGTGCGCAAGACAGAGAGGTGTCGGCGTAAGCGGCGAGCAACTGTAAGACGACTGGCTGTAGTAGCTTGCAGACGACAGCAAAGGCAGACGGCATTGGCATAGCCGACAGCAGAGCAAAGGCAGTAAGCGAAGTTGGCTGTAGAAGGCGGCGAGCTCTGCAGTGGGAAGAGTCGGCGTAGCAGTTCGAGCTCTGCAGTGGGAGCTACCTACAGACGGCGGTGGAAGAAGCTGGGCGCAGCCTGCAGAGCAGCAGACGGCGAAGACTGGAGGAAGCGAAAGAAGACAGAGGGGTCGGCATCGAGCTCTGCGTGGAGGGGAGCCATCGGCATCGAGCGCTGGTGGAGTGGCAGCTGTAGAAGAAGGCTTGAAGGCGACCCACGCGCACGCCAGCGTGAAGTCCGGCGAGCGGCGAGCGGTGGATAAGGTAGGTGGAATTTTCCATTTTTTTAATTTTTTTAATTTTAATAATTTTTTATGTTTTTTTGTATTTTTAAATTAAAAAAACAAAAAATAATATTTTTTTAGAAAAAAAGAAAGAAAAAAGAAAGAAAAACAATTAAATTTAGAAAAAAGAAATTAAAAAAAAGAAAGAAAAAAAAGGAATAGTAAATTTTTTTTAAAAAAAGAGGAAAAATAATTAAATTAAAAAAAAACAATTTTTATTTTTTTGAATCCATTGTTTCTTATTTAAATTTTTGCATAAGTAAAGTAGCGTGCATTTTTTATTTTTTATTTTTGTAATTACGTGCATAATTAGTAGATTTATATTTTTTGTAATTAGGCACGAAATTTATTAGTTTAAAAAAAACAAAACAAAAAAACAAAAACCAAACAAAACAAAAGGAGAAAAAACAAAAGAAAACTAAAGAAAATTTAAAAAAAAACAAAAAATAAAAAGAAAAAAAATTCTATAAATTAAGTGTTTTTTTAGGAGTCTATTTTTTTGCATATTTTGTAATTCTTCATTTTTAATTTTTTGGCATAATTAGTGTAACCTGCATTTTTTATTTTTTTGTAACTTTGTGCAAAATTAGTATTTTTTTAGTGTGATTCATAATTTTTGTGTAAGTTTAAAAAAATAAAAACATAAAAAACATAAAATCATTTTTTTAAAAAAATCATAATTAAATTTAAAAAAAAATAGGATAGATAGTTACACCGCACATACTCCTTTTAGTGCATTTAGTGATTAGGTAGGTTAAAAATATATATATATATATACATATTTATATATATATATATTTTATTTAAAAAAAACAAAAAAATAAAACAAAACAAAATAAAACAAAACACATAAAAAAACCAAAAAAATTTGACCTTATGCACTTGCGGTCGGGACGTCTTGTAGATACTGCCATAGGGCCTAGGGCACCTTCTAGAGTACCTACGCAAGAAAGTGGGACCCAATCGGTAGGCAATTTGGCAAATATTGCTGAAACTCTTTCTGAATCCCAATCCGATACCCTTTCCTCTAGAACAACTAGTTCATTGTCCATGGACAATCTAGGGCCGACAAATAGTCATCCCGTAGCCCCAAATAGGACACCCTCAAGATCCTTTAATCCATTTGAAGCCGACACCATGGGGTTAACACTCAATGTGAGACTCCAATATGTCTACACAAATGCTCAAGGAGCTGAGATCTTTAGGGACCCACAACAACGGTATCTTGTTAAGATCGCAGACATTTTCTCAGAACTTGATAGAGCACCTCTAGTCAATGACCAGGGTAACATGTACATGGGTGGAGATGGTGTTTGCTACGAAGTCACCTACCATCCAGAAAAGGTAGACAAATTAGGGGAGCTCTCTAAAACCGAGTTCTTAGACTTATCAGAACTTTCCAGAGCAAGGGAGTCTAGAGATGATTGGCTCATCGAGCCGGACATGCCTGGACCCTCCAATGCCCAGTCCTCAAAACCATCCATAGACGATTTACTTCTTGGAGATCTAAATTTGGAAAGGGATAGGAAAGGCAAGAGTAAAATGGATCAGGGGGCTGAAAACCAATGGGAGTTTGTACGACAAATTCCAGTGACAAAGGTCTTACAGGATAACCCACTTCAAGAGGTCTATAAGGACTCGTCAGAGGGATATTATGCAACAACTAGATTGCCACAGCTGGATCTTCCTCTAGCTCATGTGGTGGTAGTTGAGAAGCTTGCAGGACACATGAACAGAATAATTGATAAATGGGCCAATGAATACCGAACCTTAGATTGGAAAGAGATTCGGGAACTCACGTGGAAAGGACAACCATTATTCATGGAAGTGTTCTCAACAAATACAGCCAAACCAGGAGAGACAGCCTTTCTTGGAGAAACTGTTGCTCCTCCCCTACGAGAGTTCACTAGAGAGGGACCCTCAACATCCAAGTGGACCACAGCTAGTAGCCCAACTCTAGCACCAAGATATCATCCTACACCAAATGTGCGACCACAGGTCACACCACAACAACATCTTTCTCACTATAACAATCGGAGGGTAGGGGAGCCAACTCGGCATCCCATTAATGCACCTCCTGAAATGCGGGTGACAAGATCTTTGGAGGGGTTTGGTGAGGCTGGTAATAGGGTACCCACACCAATTTTGGAAACATGTGGACCATCTTTCCAAAGAGAGGAACAATTCCCACTGAGAGTAAGAGGCCGTAGGCCCTATGATGAGTATTCAAGACAAGTAAGGCCATCAACTCTTCAGAAACTGGTAAAGAAGTATGAAGGGTCGGGAGATCCATACGATCATGTAGCAGCATTTAGGCAAGCAGTTCGAGCTGAGCAAGTGGCTGATAAGCATACTCAAATTGAAGGATTTGGACTCACTCTTGAGGAAAAAGCCCTGGCTTGGTTTCAGGCATTAGAGGCTTCAGACAAATCTTCTTTACGAGTTTTGGAAGAGAGATTCATTGCTGCTTTTTCCTTGATGGGAATTCAACATGACACGGTAGCACACATCTACTCTTTCAAACAAGGCGAGAATGAGAGTGTTAGAGACTGTGTAAATAGAATGAAGCAGTACATTAATCGTTGCCCTGAAGATGAGAAGCCCGCCCAAAGTCGATTAATTTCTCTCTCAAAAATTTGACTCTGCATACACATCTCTATGCGAAGAAGCATACAAATTTCAATGAGTGTTGCCATGATGCTATGGATTTCACCGATAACTTCAAGTTCCAAGATGGTTCTGGCCCCGAGGTGAAACCTAGAGATCAGTGGGGTGATGACCAAAGTTCAGGATCTAGCGCGCTAGTAAATCCCGACCAGATAGCTAACCTTGTACTACAGAGATTGGGACAGACCTATCGTCCACCCATGCAGCCACAACAACAGCAGCAGAGAATGAGGAGTGTACTTCTTGCAGGTCCTCATCTTTGTGGAGCATGTGGCGGTAACCATAAAACAAAGGATTGTAACACCTTTTCTCCTCTAGTCATAAACCAACCCACCAAAAAGTGGTGCCAAGCCTGTGCTTGGAACTTTACCCACACCACACAGGAATGTACTCGCATTGCGAGAATGAGACAGGAACGTGAGCAGACTGGTGGAGTGGCTCCACAAATGTATCAACAGTATACTAATTTTGAACGTAAGCCACCGATGGTACAAGAGCAAGCACGACCTGTTCTTGGTGCTCAACCTCCTGCTCCAGGGACTGCTCCTGTGAGGGTTGTCGACTACGACAATTCAAATATGTGTAGAGACTTAATAAACCCGGGCTATGTGGAGGAGGAATACGCATCATATTCATCCAAAGAAAATATCTTTGAAAGTCCCGCATACCCAAGCCCAGCACTGGGACGTTCAACCAGGGGAACAAAACTCTTTTATGTTGCTAGGCGACTACCAACCTAGGACTCCAGGCCCCTCAGGTCAATGGCAGCCAAGGAAAGTAGAGGCCAAACCAATGGGCCCCTGTTATGAGTGCGGAGAACCCCATTGGACTCGGGATTGTCCACATCGCTCAAGGCAAGCATCTCGGTCCAATACAACAGTACAACAGTTTCCACCAATTGAAAGATATTGTCTAGGGTGTTGTGTAGAACACTTCCCAAAAGACTGTCTGCTGAAACCACATGAGGAAGGCACCTCTCAACCAAAGGTCTCACTCAACCTTGTAGGCACAGTTCCATCACCACCTTCATCTGAGAATGAGGATGTCGTGCCACTTAGAGTCATGACTAGATCACAGACACGAAATGCGAAAATACAGACTGATGAGACACCTCGAACTAGGGATGCAAAGACAAATCTAGTGGACAAGACCCTACAGTCCAATAGAAAAAAGACCACTAGGAGGAAGAAGAACCGAAACAAGCAAACTAAAAGTGCATCCACTAGTTCTCAAGAAGCCTCTAAACAAAACATGAGGGATAAAACTTTTACATCCCAAGAAGTGCATGAGGAACATCAACCTCAACCTGAGCCTAGTGCTAAACAAGATGAGGCTAGTACGACTGAGGATAGTTCTGGGGGTTCTATTTTTTTGGATAAGGTGAATGAGACTCTAGAGGCCATCATTGATGCTCATAGAAGTCGCATTGCAGCTTTATCTGAGCTACCCAAGAAGCTTCAAGAATACCCAAACCCTCGTGAGGAGAAGATCAATCTAGCTGTACATCAGCAACTCATTAGGGAAGCTCAGTCAATACTTGAGGGACCACCACCACCACCTATTCCTCGGGGCCCAACCTCTCTTAAGCCAACATTAGAAACCATACCAGAAGTGTCATCGAGTTGGGAAATGAAAAGTGAGCTCATTTCACAAGCTCATAGCGAAAGGTCTGCACCAATTGACACCCAATTGAAAGGAGGTAATCTGCCACCACCTAGCCTTGTCTTCCCATGCAATGATGAAGTTATTGATGCTAATGAGGACATGGCAAATGAGATGTGGGCTGCAGTTCATGAGAAAGTTAATGAGAACATGTCTTCTATTAGTTCGCCTCCATTCTCTGAGGTGGATTTTACCAAGGGCACGGAAAACAAATTTAGACACCCGAGCATCCAGGAGGAAGTTCAAACAATTGTTTCTCCTAGAAGTAAGCATACAATGAAAACCTTACCATCATATCTGGGAGAATATGAGAACTGTTCTCAAACCTTGAGGATACCCTCCATGCATAAAAGGTTGACAAAGGAGAAAGATATGAGTATGGTGCAAGCTATTTTGTTAGCACCAGTGGCTTGTACCTTACCTTTGCTTGATTTGATAAAAATTCGACCTGAGTTGTGGAATGATATTGCCACATGTTTGTCAGAGCAGGTATTGCTACAAAAGGGTCACCATGAGTGTACTATACACCCCGAGACAAAGCATGTAATGCCAGTTCCTATCAACAAAGTAGGAAAATTTTGTGAGGATGATCAGGGAAATGCTACCCTCCCATTAGAAGTGCGAAAAGTATCTTCAACTGCAATACTTGATAGTGGTGCAGGAGTGGGCATTGTGACAAGGTCCATTTGGGAAAAGTGGGGCAAACCAGCTATTAGGAGTACAAGGATGCGCTTGCAGCTAGCAGATGGAAGCTTAGAACATCCCCTTGGGCTGCTTGAGAACATATTGGTCACCACATGTGGGATTGAATATGAGCACACCTTTGCAGTAGTAGATTTTGGAAAACATCCAAACTATGAAGTGATATTGGGTAGACCATTCATGCGACAATTTCAAATTATTCAAGATTGGGGATACAATTATTTGTACCTCCGACATGATTCTGTCATCACAAGGGTCAACCTAAGGAATCATCATATCGTGATGTAACAAGGTCTCCAATAGATGAGTTTGATTCTGCTTCATCTGAGGTTTCAAAAGTTACATTGTCAGATGGGCGAGAAGATCTGTGGATGTGTGGAGCCTCATGTAGGGATTTCAACACTGAGAGACTTAAGGGTAATCGAAGTGTATCAGATGAGGCATACATTCCACAACCCTTCCCTGAGCATTTAATTGATCCATTAGAATGGAGTCATGTCCTTGCAACATTATCGACATGTGCTTTACCGAAGCCAATTCAATTTTGTGACTCAGATGGATATGATATTATTCCTATACGAATGGTACAACCACGTGCCCTTCTAGATGATTTGTACTATAGAGATACATCCACAACAGCTATGCATGTCGAGGAAGTCTCAGTAGAGGATTTGACACTCGAATCTGCTAATGATGCTGATAAGGAAGACGGATGGGACTCTGATTTTAATAATGATGTGACAATCCCTGAGGAAGAGTTAGGAAAGGCACGCCTACTCTTGAGAGGAAGGGAGGTTCAGGTAGAGATCCCTCGAAGCCGACCTAAACGTAAATGCTGTAAGAGCCATAAAAGAATCCGTAGACCAGATGAGCGTGAGAGACTACAAAAAGAAAAGGAGGAGTCTAAGAGTGAAAACTCTCGACCACCACCACCTCACTTCTCAGGAAAGAACGGATATCTATACTATGTCCAAGCACAAGATAGTATCAAAGACCAAGTCAAACGATCAGATGGATTCCAAGCAGGGGAAAAGCTAACAACTGTTAGCAAAAATCGTAAAAAGACGAAGAAACAAAAACCAAAACTCACGTCTAAAACCAATTCAAAAAAGAGTGTGGGAAGTGCAAAGACAACGGTTGAACAAAAAAATCTGATGCAAGATAGCAAAGGAGAGCTCAAAACCGCATGGTCTTCAATGAGTGAAGACTCAAGTGGACAAGAACAAGGTCTAAATGTTCCTCCTAATTTCACACAGTACACTCTTCAAGATCGGAAGATTGTTCTTCAACAGCCCATGCAAGAAAAACCAAGCGTGCCAGGGGTTTCATACGATGGTCCAGAAGATGCAAAAAAGATTGATATTGCTAAGCCAGGAGAAGAGCCTTGCTATGTGTGGATTGCCACAGACTTGTCCTTAGATGAGGAGAAGTTATTAATACAAACAATAAAGGAGTATCGCGATGTTTTTGCTTGGAGTTATAAAGACCTCAAAGGAGTTGATCCAAGCATATGTCAGCATACAATTCCATTGCGAGAGGATGCAAAACCCTCCAAGCAATGTCCTTATACTTACAATGAAAATTTTGCACGGAAGATAAAGGAAGAAATAGACAAGCTCTTAGAGGCAGAATTTATCTATGAGATTGAACACACTGAATGGGTCTCCCCTATTGTAGTGGTGCCCAAGAAAAATGGAAAACTTCGAGTATGTGTAAACCTCAAGAAGGTAAATGCAGCTACTGTGCGTGATCATTACCCACTTCCAATCACGGATCATGTTCTGGAACGAGTTGCAGGGAAATAGGCATATAGTTTCTTGGATGGATTCTCCGGGTACAATCAAGTGTCAATTGATCCAAAGGATCAACACAAGACAGCCTTTGCTACTGAAGATGGCATCTTTGCCTATCGTGTTATGCCATTTGGTCTAACAAATGCACCAGCAACCTTTCAGCGGTTAATGAGTCATGTATTCAAGGAGTACCTTAGGCAATTTCTTGAGATTTTCATGGATGATTTATGTGTTCACTCACAAGAGCGTGATGATCATATAGAACACCTCAGACTTGTGTTTCAAAAGTGTCAACTTTATCGTATATGCTTGAATCCTGACAAGTGCAAATTCATGGTAAGACAAGGGAAAATTTTGGGCCATATTGTTTCTCGCAATGGGATTTCAACAGATATGGATAAAATTGATGTCATTGTCTCATTACCTCGGCCTATCAACCCTAAAGGGGTACAAACATTCATGGGACATTGTGGCTATTACCGTAGATTCATCTACATGTATGTTGTCCTAGCCAGACCGTTATATGCTCTTCTTGTAAAGTTTAATTGGACTGATGAGTGTGAGGAATCCTTTGAAAAGTTGAAGCAAGCATTAGTGACTGCACCCATTTTACGGGCATCAGATTGGAACCAAATCTTTCATGTCCACATTGATGCTTCCAACTTTGCAATTGGATGTATTTTGGCTCAATCGGGAGAACACAATAAGGATTTCCCAATCTCATATGCTAGTCGACAGTTGAACAATGCTAAGAGGAATTACACCACAACAGAAAGAGAAGGATTGTCCATGATATATGCAGTGAAAAAGTTTCGCCATTACCTTTTGGCAAACAAATTCATATTTTTTGTGGACCATCAAGCATTGCTATATTTGGTGAATAAGCCTTGTGCAACTGGAAGGATAGTAAGGTGGTTTATCATCCTTCTTGAGTTTGATTTTGAAGTGGCAGTTCGAAAAGGAATAACTCATCTAAGGGCAGATCATTTGTCTCGAATCACCTCTGGCGAAGCTCCTGTGGGTGTGGATGATGATATGTTAGATTCAACACTTTTCCTTGTAGAGACAGCTCCTAGATGGTCTGAATCCATTTTAGAAATTTTGACAAGTGGGCAAATACAACTAGCGGGTCCTAATGTGGACCTATGGCGACCATTCAAGCTAATCTCAGGGAGATTATATCGTTAGGGTAATGATGGAGTGTTGAGGCTTATACCTAACCCCGACCAATATGAGGAGATCTTGGAATGGGCACATGCGGGTATCGATGGAATCCATGCATCAGCTACTACTACTTGTGTGCGACGTATATCTCAAGATGGGCAATGGTGGCCTACCATGCATGCAGATGCTGAAACATTTGTTCGTAACTGTGCTTCATGTAAAATTTAGAAGCCAATTCATAATGTCACATTATTCCAAATTTCAACTACACCAAGTTGGAGTAAGTATATTGTGGACTATCTTCAGCAGGTCACTTGGATCAAACAATTCCTAAACATCGAAAGCATGCTATTAAAATTGAAGCGGCAAACTATATGTTGATAGAGGGCCAACTCTACAAGAGGGGCAAGGATGGCAACTTACGCATGTGTGTATGTGAAGCTGACTATCTGAAAATCTTAACTCACGCACATGCAGGTGTGGGTGGTGGGCACTTTTCTGGCAATACCACAGCTAAGTTGATTAGGTGGTCTGGGCTTTGGTGGCCAACCTTACAAATGGATGCCAAAGAATATGTGAAACGTTGTGACGATTGTCAAAGGACCAAACCTCCCATCACAAAGGACAATATGCCATTGCGACCTATGTTAAGCACACGTGCTTTTGCAAAATGGGGTATTGATTTTGTCGGTCCCATTAAACCTCCAGCTCGTAACACGCATGCAGAATATATTATAGTCGCAACAACAGACTATTTGACCAAATGGGTAGAGGCAAAGGCAACAGTCAAAAATGATGCCAGAACCACAGCCAAATTCTTGTATGAGTACGTGTTTACATGCTATGGCTTACCTATTGAGATCGTTAGTGATCAAGGTGTACACTTTGTAAATGAAGTCATAGAATTTTTGCTTCAAGAATTTATGGTAATTCACAAGCGTTCTGCACCCTATCATCCCCAGACCAATGGACAAGCCAAGAGTACTAACAAGATTCTCTGCACAGCACTCACAAAGATTGTTGAGGGACATAGGACTGATTGGGAGCAAAAGTTGCACTCAGTTCTCTGGGCATATAGGACAACCTATAAAACATCTGTGGGCACAACCCCATTTGAACTTGCTTTTGGGCTAGATGCAATTCTTCCCATTGAATTTCTTGTACCTACTCTATGAGTAGCTAAACAATTGGATTGGACTGGTCATGAGCTTTCACAACGCGTTGACGAATTGGAAAAGCTTGATGAGACCCGCTTATTGGCGATAATGGGGATGTATGCCGAGAAGAAGAGGAGACAAAAGCAATGGTATGATAGAAATGTAACAACTGGCCGATTCAAAAAAGGAGACCTGGTGCTCTTGTACACACTTAAGAAGCATAAGAGAAAGCTCAAGAAACGTGGCCTAGGACCGTTTGTGATTAATGAGCTTACTCCAAGTGGTGCAGTGCGTTTAGAGACACTAGAAGGTGAGCAAATGCCTAACTTCATTAATGGAAGTCGTCTCAAGAAATACAATGAACCATTAACTGAAGCCATGCTTCAACAGATGCATGCTTCAATAGATGCATGCTTCAACAGATGCATGCTGCACAAACACGGAAAGAAGCACTTGACCTACTTAAACGTCAGGCTCAAGAGGAGGCTAAAGCTAGAGTTACAAAAGCCAAGGAGCGTCGCAAAGCTTCTATGTTAGCCATACAGTTGGCTACTGATGAGCCATATGTCGAACCATTCAATATTCAAGTGTGCCTTCATCTTCATGAGACTACCTACTTTGTCTCTGCCTTAATTGACTCTGGTGCAGATTATAATGTTCTCTCGTTTGACACCTGGATAGCCTTGGGTCAACCACCCCACTTGTGCAAATTCCTGTGGACCTACGAAGCTTCTCCGGAGAAGATAACCCTATAGAGGGAAAATGTGTCATTATGATGACCATTCAGGATCACCAGATGTCAGTGCCCTTTTATGTGGCACGTAAGTCCAAGGCAGTAGTAGAGGTTGTTCTCGGTAGATCGTGGTTAAGTGCTACCAATTGCTCATTAGATTGGAAGAATAGACAATACAAGTTGTAAATTGATTCTAATTGCATCTTGGGATCTGCTACTCCACGAGCTTTATCGTGTCAAAGGGGTAATGTTTCTACCTTACCCAACCCACAATCCAAATCTGCTCTTGAAGCTCCAAAACAAATGATGTGGATAATTGATGATGAGTACTCAAGTGAGGGCCATGGCTGGCATGTTCCAACTACTCTAGTTGCTGCTCAAAGAAGGCCAGGTAAGAAGGAATTATCAATGTGGCTACCCAAAGATGCATACAAACTTGTACCATCTAGTCCAGTTGCTAAGCCTCCTAAGAATCACATCATTTCCAAGCCTAAACCTCGGATTGTTAATCGATGGGTCCCGAAACATGTTCTTAAAGCACAAGGCTATTATGAGGGTGCAACAGCAATTTGGCTTCCAAAATGCCATGCTTTGGCAGGGGTAAAAGAGTGTTTCAGAAAGATTCCAAAAGCCACCCTTGATTGTCCATATCAGTGCGTGCAAAAGAAATCAACGCAAACTCTTCAAGAAAGGAAAGGTGGCTGTGATAGCACCTACAAAACAACTTGTGTTGATCTTCCTAAAACATGTATTGAAACACCGGTTGTCCCGATTTCTCCTTGTAACACAATTCAACCATCAACTTGTGTACCTATGACAAGTCCAAATGTGTCTCATTTGAGCATAGATTCTAGCATTTCAATGCCTAAAACCTCTTATCTTGCTCAAATTCCAAGACAATTGCTAAAGTTTCCACCGCTTAAAAAGGATATACCAAAAACTAAAGATAAGGCATTAACATTACAATTAAAGCTCTTTGGTAAATCAATGTTTGAATAATGTAGTTCCTTATGCCTTTAGAAGATGTGTTCTCTTTGAGATAATCTTGTTTTTGATTGGAATTGTCATGATGGATATGAGTGTTCTAAATTTCATTGTTCTACGTCCAGATAACTTCTAATGGATATTTGGCGAGATACATGTCCACCATGCATTGACCCTGATAGTACTCGACCAGATCATCGCGGGGGTTATAGTGCTCCTCCGTTTCAAACACATTCTAGGTACTTCTATGCTCCCTTAGGTGAAAGTTGCTGTGGGCATCACTTTGTCACATTATTCTATCAACAGCATCACCCATTTCCACATTGTCAAGAGTGTGCACGGCTTGTATTAGAAGAAGCTTCACATATTTGTTGGATATGCCGCTCTTACTTTAGACGATATGGCACGGGCTTAATGAAGCAAATTGTGGGAGTTACACCCCAACGCCATAATCTTCTTAATGTGAGAATACCAGAGAGAGGACCAAATCAACGTAGATTACCTGAGGAGGTTCAAGCACAACAATGGAGGGATACAAGCTTAAATGACTTGCAACCACCGATCTTGCAAGCCCTCCTTCCCCAAGCCTCAACATGTCAATATTGGATAAATATGAGTACCTACATTGCGCAGTTCCAAAATCGAAACTGTCTGATTAACCTTCCCATAGAACCAATGCCATATTTTAGTGAGGAAGCACTCCTTCCTCTACCACCTTCTCCAGCGGCGGCGCGGCAGGTTTTTGTGAGGGGTTGTCTCTGCATCCTGAGGAAATTGATACCATCTTTCCAGTAGACGAGGACACGGATCCACCACCAGCGCAAAGGTAAGTTCAATGACTCCATAATAAGATCGACAAGCCAGGGCACTTTTATCCCATTGGGTTTTTTCCCCTCGGCTATATTCGGTGTTTGGCACCAATGGCAAATTTTATTCTTTTCTTTTCTTTTCTTGTTTGTTAATAAAAATTTTGCAGAAATCTCCGTAGAAAAACAAGAGTATCAAACACGCCCCAATAGTCCACCTATCATGCACACAAATTAGGAAGGGGGGAGACATGCTACGCCTACAAAGATCAAGGAGGAGCAATCTGCACAAAATCAGCAATGCATCAATACAAACGAACAACATCAATAGGGCACTACAACAGGTGTATTCAAATCTTAATCTTTATTTCTTTATGTGCTCTTATCTTTCGAATATATGGTTTGCATGTTCGCACAATGTTGGCTGGTTTAAGTTTTTGATTAGTTGTTAAAATATGGTGAGTGAATTCTAGAGTCTTAGAAGACTTAGGAAAAGATATTTCTATCTAAAGACAGTGTAGGATATATACCAAGGGAATATGCCAAGTTCTTATGCTTTCAAGGTATATTAGTTATCCCTAGTGGTAGCTACCTCTTAGTAGGTGCTAGGAGTAATAAAAATTTATAGAGAAATTATACCCTAAAAAAACATAGATATACAAAGTAAATTGAGACATGATGTGTCTATAGCCATGTGGAATGCTTGGTAGGACCTGGGGTTGTCTTAGCACCTTGGGGCCGATGCCTTGGTTTCCATGGGGTGAACACTGGTGTCTAAAAGCTTCAGAAAAAGACCTTTGAGGAATCTATCACCTTGATAGATGTTGGTAGGACTCTGGGGTACACTATGGGCCCTCGAGACCGATGCCCTCATCTTCATGGGGTACTCCTTAGGTCATAAAAGAAAGAAAAAGGGTCTGTCGCCCTTGAGATACTTAGCGGTACACTATGGGCCCTCGAGACCGATGCCCTCATCTTCATGGGGTACTCCTTAGGTCATAAAAGAAAAAGGGTCTATCGCCCTTGAGATACTTAGCGGTCTTTAGATTCTCTTGGCAGAGGTCTCTTGGCCATTGCTTGGGTCTCTTTGGGATGGAACCTTAATCTTTATCACCTTCTACGCACACATCAAAGAAAAAAAAAAAGAGTTCCAATCACCTTTGCTCATATTTAGGAGTAGGTTTGCCACTTAGGAATAACTTACATACTTGTAGGACATGGAGACTGTGGTCATAACCGGCGGTGTACAAAGCACACTTGCCTTTGCATAGCATTATCTACCACTTAAGTCTCACTTTGACTAGTCTTTACTCACCTATTTTAGTACTCATTAAAACTTTAATCAGCCTTGCACTTGTATGCTCACGTGTGAAATTATCATTGCTGGTTTTTCTTTTCTTTTCTTTTCTTTTTTTCAATAAGAGACTTTCCTTGTATCCATTTTTTTTTGTTGCAGCTCTTGCTACTACCGCGCTCGAGGACGTGCGCAAAATAGGAAGGGGGGAGTGTTGCGAATGAAGATCAATACAAGGATGCAACAAAAAAGACACTTAGGGCTCTTGAAAAGAGTTCAAAGTTGTAGATGAATGTGGGAGAGGGCTTGACAATAATCCCACATGGGAACTTTTGGGAGTTTTAGAGTTTTTGTATAAAAAGTGGCTCATTTGAGAGCTTATGGACATTGGGAAAACTCATGTTTGAGCTCTCTTGAGACTAGCTCTCCCTCTTCTTCCATAGAGGTGCAAGCTCTTCTCTCTCCCCATCTACATTGTTGTAAGTTCTATTCTTTTGTTAATTCAATGCAATGAGTTGATATTTGTCTCTCTTCTCATGTCAATTCTCTAGTGTGCATGTTTCTTATTGATAGCTTCAAGGGTTGTGTGCATGCTAGGGAAATGAGTATTTGAGAATGAAGAATGCTTTGATCTTGTGTAAGCAATAGCTAAGCTTTCTTCTTGTTTGGATGTATGGATGAGTGGAATATGGAGTTGAGTGAGCAATAGCAAGATTGAGCTTGAGTGTGTGTTGAGTCTATGTCATTAGTAGTAGTTTTCTTAGCATTCTCTCCATCAAATGGATAAGCTTTTGTGCACCGGTACGGGTTGAATCCCTAGCTCCGAAAGGGATGCAAATCCCATTGGATTGAGCTAAGTGTGGATCATACTACTCTTGCTACAAGTGAGAGAGTTATTCCGTCTCTCCATTCTTGCCCATCACAAATGTAGCCATCACAATATGCCTTGAAGTTAGGGACCTCTGTAAGCAAGAAGAGAGCTGGAGAAGAAGTTGAGCTGGTTCTTAGAGTATGCATCAAATGTGGTAAAGTAAAGGTTTTCCCCACTCTTAATTTCTATGAAAACCCGCTAAACATGGCATCTATATCCTCATGTATATGTCCGCCGACCATTAGAAATCTCAATTGTACAGTTTTGAAAGCACCCCGTGCAACAAGCAATGATAAATAGGCAAATAAGTATCGATTTTTATTTTCTCCAACACAATTATCTAGTTGTAGCAACAAGTTTTCTGGCAACTTGCGAAACGAGGAAACCCAATTCATTGTGTCTCCCTGATTTATACATGGTTCAACAATGGGATCTTTACCATCACTCATATTGTGGTTGTCTAAAGCTATCCTTGAATTTAAAGCATGTAGAAGTGAAACATTGATCCTTGGAAGTCCATTTGTTACTAGATCACTAAGAGGATGCTTATCCATCCTCTCTAAGTTATGTAAACAACTTGCAATTAAGCCAATTGTTAGATTGGGATCAGATGGCCATAAACCATTCAAAATAAAGTGTCCATAATGACCTTCTGCATGTCCATGAGCGATCATACCAATCAATGCAATTGTTAAATTATATCCCGAATCCACACCCTTGGGAAGGACCCGTAGTCTAGGAATGGCTGTTTTCTTTTGATCCATCTTGTTATGGATGATGCATACTGTGCGCTTTTGCCACACAGGTCATAGCTGGGGACTTGCCGAACACCGTATGCGAGCCACGAATGGCTGCAAGCATACAACCACGAA
The DNA here is from genome assembly GCF_041138505.1 of Cibotium barometz. Lineage (NCBI taxonomy): Eukaryota > Viridiplantae > Streptophyta > Polypodiopsida > Cyatheales > Cibotiaceae > Cibotium > Cibotium barometz. The sequence goes on from NC_141086.1 coordinate 33,973,130, forward strand.
AGCAAGCTCAAACAGAATGCAAAGGTGTGTCACTCACCGCTCTAACCGCCGCTGTGAAGGATTCCCGCGTCGCAACAGCAGTGAAGGAGGAGCCACCGTTGCCACTCTACCGCCTCGCCGCCGTCGTGCCACTACACAGTGCTCGATCGCTCTCTCACTCACTCACTCTCTCACTCTCTCACACGCAGGAGAACGAAACCAAGAGGATAAGGCAAGAGCACTCTTGTATTCAATGAGGGTTTTAGGGTTACATTTGACTCTTATAGGTGACTTGGCCGTTCACACATAGGCGCCCATACATGGCCGACCGATCCTAACCCTTACCCTGCTGATATTCAAGGTGCACCTCTCATCGGCGATCACCCAATCCCTTTATCCTTAACATATGGTACCGACAAGCTCGGCCCATGACTCAGAATATTTAAATGAATGACGTAAAACATAGTACGTCTCAATGTCCCATAGGTTAACATGCCCTCCTTCCTGATGATTCCGTCCTCGGAAGCTATGGTATGGTAAGCTCGATAGGGTTGTTGTGGTAGACCGTCTGCAAAACAGGGAAGTAGGTGAAAGTATGCTAGAATTCAAAAGATATAAAGTGTATAAATTCAAGCATGTTAGACCACAATGGATGTTGCTATGAGACTTAGTTTAAGGGGTCACATGAATGAGCTAGTGTAGCAAATTAACAGGAGTTTAAAATTATTGAAAGTAAAGAGTTAGCAAGGTGTCAAAGGTTAATCAAGGTTTATAACTGGCATAAGTCAGGGAAAATAACCAAGCTTAATAAATAAACAGATGACCACACTGTGTCTACTCTAAGAACAAGTTAATACCACGAGCCTAGGGACACAAGAAACATCAGAGTTACAGGAGCCTTTTGCCTTTATTTTTTTTATGCACGTGATAATTTTTACACATAATGGCGACCTTCCTAAGGCAAAACTAACATTGATCCTGGTACCATGTTTAACACAAGGCATTATCTAGGAATCTATTAGTTCTCACCTTAGGCAAGGCTACCAACCAAGGCATCGGTCTGGAGTAGAATACTCCTCGCCTACCAAGTATTAATAAGGCGATAGGCCAACATTAAAGCACATCATAGACTTGTATTGCCATTTATTGTAGGTTTTTTTTAAAAAAAAATTATTTCTTTTGATCTTCGCTCCTGAACTATAATTTGTCTTGTATCCTTTCGACAAAGGGGTAAAAGCTATGTCCTAGAGGTCAACACACACATGGCCAAGTGTCAAACATTAAGATGGTTTGACCCTAGACCTAAGACAATCGTATTCCAAGGTTAACTAAAGACTGCATGCATTCTCAAGAATATATCCAATAAGGTTAAACTCATTAATGATTCACACTAGCATGTCAGGCAACTTCAAAAACTAAGTAGTACATTGACAATTTCCATGTGGTCATGCATTATAGTTCATGCAATTAATTGAAGTAAAAACAAAAGAGAGTGGGTATGGAAGAATTACACCTGTATTTTGGAGATCTCCTTGATTCGATGAGAAAAATGCCTGCAATTTGATGAGATATTTATGTATGAGTGTTGCGGCTATCTCAAGATTTGAAAGCGAACCCACCTCAAACTTTTCCACCTGTACAACCAACTAACAAGCACTATACCTCGAGAGGCACATCAGTGTGAAAAATTAAAGACTCGCTTAAGGAATCCAAACTAGAAAAAACTTGAAAACACTAACCTACCTACCAGTCACCACACTACTACTGAGGATACGGTAAGAGGATGTTATAGAGTCCTGGCTCTAGCCCTAAGGCTAAGCCTCTATCCGCATCATCCAAATAAATAAAGTCAACCTCAGTAGTGCCATGAGTTTCATCCGTCCATTCATCATTGTCAGATATTTCCTTTTCATTTTCCCATCCACATAAACTCATCAAGAATGTAATCATGCGAGGATAGTCATCTTGTGGAAAAGGAAAGCATTGGGCTATCGGGGATATGTCCTCTACAGAGTAGGGGACAGTCATGGTCAATAGGCGAATTAGCCATTCTAATTCCTCAACATTTTCCTCTCTAGCTAGTACATCTATATGATCCCATTCAGTTTCAATTACAGAGGATAGCACATGTGGAATATCTGAGAAAGGTATAGATGATACCTCTCACCAAAGGTGGATGAAGTGTGCGATGCTCTTGCATTTTCCATATCTGCAAACACAGATATAGCATCAGTAGGTTTATGAGACAGGTCAATCTAGTTTCTCATTGTATACTTATATTTCTCCTCTTTTTGTGCTCTTGCTCTTTTTACTATTTTTTGTTTTTCTCTTTTCTTTTCTATGTATGAAGCTATATATATACATCCCCTTGAATTTGGCAATTACATGGTCAAGGGAGAAGGTTAGGGAGGAAGCAATAGAATGTCGAGCGTGAGTACATGCTCCCTCTTTCCTTGGGTAGATCATATTTTTTGCAATGATGTTGCAGCCTCTTGGAACCAATTTGTCCAGCGGGTCATAGGTTGTGATGTGGGCAGATAACTTTTTATGACCCTTGTGGCCACATCCAATTGTGCAGAGATGTTAGTGTACGCTTCCACTGACGAATGGAGAAAATGGTTTCCGACGATACTATTACAAGGGGAGACGTAGACTCATCGGTCTTTTGTTGGGTGTTGACAAGAGTAGGTGTAGAGCATGTGGCTCCCCCCTTCCTGAGCTAGTAGGTGGTAATGATCGATATCGTTTGGGAATCCAAACTAACTATGGAAGAAGTGGTGCGGACTCTGTTACCTTTCCCTTACCACGGTCTTGAATTGTCATTGGGGTGGCAACAATTGGTTTGCAAGGTTTTACAGGTGATGTAGAGGGATTCAGCTTATGTTTAGGGACCCAAATCTGGCTATTTCCCTCGTAGTACCCTTGGGCCACTAATAATTTTTTAGGGATCCATCGTGATGTTACATTGCCCTTTCTCGGGTGGGTAGCTGCTTTCTTCCTACGAGGCTTCTTGTCTGAACGAGATTGAGCAGGAGAAGTAGCTGTTAATGAAGCTTTTGGGACCCATTTGTATGTATTTTTTGGCATAGTAAGCGGAGATTTAGAGACCACCCTGCATGTTTCCACTCTTGGCGTTGAAGCGTTAGAGGGGTGGCAAACAATCAAAGATGGTTTTTCCACTGGACTTTGTGATTTTTTGTTATCCAGCATTTTGTCCAGAGTCGATGGCTTAGGAGCAGGATTTTGAGCGGTCATACTAAGTGTTGGTTCTTGCTTTGTGACTCGTCTGGTTGCCCAATCGATATTGCACTTGGTGGCCAACATCCATTTGCACCCTAAGTTTACAGTGCCTTCCATGGTACCAGCAGGCATAACCAAAAAGCTTTGAATTACGGTCCCCTTATCATAGGCAACCGGAGTGTACAGAATTCCTGAGACAGGGGTTTTCTTCTAGAAGATACCTTGAACTTGGATAGCACTCTTGGATAAAGGTGGTTTTCCAAGTTGACACCACACGCCATATGATAGCAAATTATGTTGAGCTCCTGTATCCAATAATGCATTATACAGCACCTCCCCGTAAGGCCTCTGTAACTCAATTGGGTATCTTAGAGGTGGGTCAGATTCCAGTGAATCCTCCTCTGCCTCCTCAAAAAATACTTGTGTAATTCCCAAGTTGGCTTCTCGTTGGCGCCTAGCATGCTGTTGACGTTCTTTGGCTTCAACTCTCGCTTGTATTTTCTTAAGCTCAGCTTGTTCTTTAGCTGCCTTCTTTTGATGGATTGCATGTAACTCCTCTTGGCTCAGGGGGTCATAGTACCTTTTGAATCTACTCCCATTAAGGAATCCAATGGTTTCAACTCTGTCGAGAGTCTCCACTCTTGCGGGGTAATTTCACATACTCTATACGGTCCCTTACCAGCATATTTGAGCTTCTTTTTTTCGTTTCGCACTCCATACATCAGGACTTTATCCCTAACCTTGATGTCCTTGTCCTTTAGGTGGCGATCAAACCATTTTTTCCTTCTATCCTTCTCCACAAGGGCATTGTACACAACCAATTGTCTTTCTTCGTTTAGTCGCTCAAGGATATATAGACGCTCTACTAATGGATTACCATCCCAACCCTCTTGAGCAACACGAAGACTAGGAATGACAAATTCCCACGGCATGACTGCTTCTTGGCCATATACCATTTTGAATGGTGTGCAATTAATAGCCACTTTGTACGCAGTACGATAGGCCCATAAAGCTGTTGTAAGCTTTAGATCCCAATCCGTGCGATGAGCTTCAACTGTCTTTGTCAAAACAGAGATTAAGGTCTTGTTGGTACTCTCGGCTTGGCCATTCGCTTTGCGGATAGTATTTATGATGGGATATCATGAAATTTGTTGTGAGCTCCTTAATCACTTCATTTATAAAATGCGTACCATTGTCGCTCACAAGTTCAAAAGGACAACCGAAGCGTGTGATTATATTTTCAAGGAGGAACTTGGCTGTTGTCCTTGCATCTGCCTTACGTGTCGCTTTCGCTTCAGCCCATTTAGTCATATAGTCCTTGGCCACAATAATATAGCGAGATTGCGACATTGTGTGTTGTGGGCCGCTGGGCTAATTGGACCTACAAAGTGTAAACCCCACTTTTCAAATGGTTGGTTTACTTTGATCGGATGTAGGGGCATCTGATATTTCCTCTGGGGTTTCTTGTATCGTTGGCATTCATCGCAACCCTTCACAAAGAGTGATGCATCTTGGAACATAGTGGGCCACCAATACCCCGATTGTAAGATCTTTTGCGCAGTTAAGTCTCCTGAGAAGTGACCACCGGCTACGCCCATATGTGCCTCTTGCAAAATGTATAGATACTCATCCTCTCGGGCACAACGCCTAAGAACGTCATCCTTTCCTCTTTTATAAAGAGTCCCGGCATCAGGCAATAGGGTTCACATTCTTTGATTAGCTTTCGAGCTAGATCTTTACGAAGCTCCTTGGGTGGAAAGCCATTAACTAAAAAGTTAACAATCTTCTCACTCCATTCAGGAATTGTCTCCACCATGAACAGGGAAGTGTCAGGTAAGTCATCATCAACCCCAGTAGGAGCCTCACCACCATTAGGTATGTGAGACAAATGATCAGCCATAACATGTTTTTTGCTAGGTCTCACAACAACAGTGAAATCAAACTCAAGAAGAATCAATAGCCATTGTGTGATTCTTCCTGTGGAGCATGGTTTGTTTACCCAGATACAACAATGCTTGATGATCCACATAGAAAACAAACTTGGTGGCAAGGAGGTAATAACGAAATTTCCTTACTGCATATATCATTGCCAACCCTTCTCGCTCCGTAGTGGTGTAGTTCATCTAAGCATCGTTCAACTGGCGAACTGGCAAAGCTAATGGGGTAGTCTAGCTTGTGTTCTCCAGGTTGAGTTAACACACACCCAATAGCAAAGTTTGATGCATCAATATGCACATGGAAGAGTAAATCCCAGTTAGGCATTCTCAAGATTGGAGCACTCGCCAAAGCCGGCTGAGGTCTTGAGCAATAAAAACTGGTTTAGACTCCTCACCCGGATCTGCTAAGTCTATCTCCTTAACTACTGCAGGGCCATCGTAGACACCGCTACTCCCATTGGTAGGCGTTCGTTGGGCTTTTGTGTAGACCACTTTACGTTCCCTTGTGGTGAATGATTTGAAATGCTTGGATGCGGGGTGTAAGTCTATTGGTTCTTGTTGTGCCAGGCTTTTTTCTTTCAATTTTGCCTCCTTTTGTTGAGCTAACTCTTGGTTTTGCCGCCTTCTTGGCAATACGCACGACTTAGTTTCGGCTTCTCTTTGATTTCTAATTGGGCGACGTCATGAAGTTGCGGAATACACCACATGACACTTTGGAGGTATTGTTCCCAATTATCCGCTAACTTTCGATGAGCGTCAATAGCTCCTACATAACTAAGCCATTCTACACTGGATCTCTCCTTGTTTATTGCAGTTCATACATTAGCTCGATAGCGTTGTCGCTTATGTCTTGTTTTCTTCTTACCAAGTTTTTGATTTTTGTTTCTGTCGTCAGATTCGAACTCACTTGGTCGATCTTCACTTGTGCCCCCCTCACTTTCGGATGAACTGTAGGAGGTCACTGTCCTAGGCCTTGAGCACATTGCTTCCACATTTGGGTGAATATTTGATTCATCCCCCCTATCAGGCTCAGAGTCAGTTTCTTCTTGATATTCATACGCAGAGTTGCATTGGTCAGAGTCTTCGCCACTTTCAGTGTCAATGGAGGTTGTCGCTTTCTCGCCATCAAGAGTCAAGTGCATAACACCTATCATGTTTATTGGCACTAACAGTGGCATATCTTGCCTCTGAGGTGTTACCCAACTTGTACCTCTATTTCCCCATGTGTCTATGGTTGCCGCTAGGTGTACCCAATCCACGTTATCCGACTCAGTCATACCCGGTAGGATATCCATATAAGGAGAATCTTTCCCATCATCAGTCTCTTTTTTGCATGTATAGCAATACCTTAATGATGGGGCGGAGTGAATAGTAGTATCCGATCAATTATCGATGATAACCTTGCTTCCTAAAGGATGTGCACGACCATTCTCAAGATCAACTCGAATGACAGAGTCCTGGAATTGTAGGTAGACATGGTTTTTCGACCAGTCATGCACCATTTGTGCTTCCCTCATGAAAGGACGTCCTAAGATCATTTGATATAACATAGGATGCTTGGAGAAATCCATTACAATGAAGGTATGTCTTACCTTGTATCCCAGGACCTTGATCTTAAGGTCTTTTAACATTCCAATAGGTTTAGCAATAGTTCCGTTTGCCATCTTAACCACTATGTTTGTGACCTCGAGGTGAGGTTTCCCCATAGATTTCCAACAGTTTTTAGTCACAATGCTCACGCCAGCACCACCATCAAGGATTCCCTTTAGAGTTAATCCCTTGGTAGTAATGGGGAGGGTGGCATTAGATTCATCACCTTCAAAGTACTGTCCCAACTTGTTCATAGGTATTTCAACGACCAAGTCTTCATCTAGGTTGGGTTGTAGATTCCAATGTTCCCCTTCATCTTGAAGCGTGTCGGGTCTATCCATATTTGCAAATTGTGGTAGCCCCGCCTTTAGTTCTCCATTGAGAAATGCCCGAAGAGCTAAGAATAGCTCAGGATCTCCGTATAATTTGGATATGATCGTGGTTTTGATTTCAGAGGACATAAAATCCATTAGCTTAGACACATTCAACGGTACTTTTCGAGACATCGCCCCTTGACTAGGGACTGATGAAGATGGAATCACTTCCTCTTCGATGGGGTCAGGCATTCCCTCACTAAACATTCTTTCAAGCAAAAAGGGTGTTATACCCACTTCCTGATGTCCTATCCTCACTTTCTTCCCGAATGATACTAGGTATAGCCTAACGGTTTATGGTTCCTATGAGGCTGACCTGTGTAGTAGGAAACACTGTGTCTGGAATTTTGATTTTTCTCGGGTTTGGCTCTAGTTCTCTTTGTGTTTCTTCCACCAAACCCCTTAAGTGTTGCACTTGTTCAATCTCCTCAATTGGGTTTGGGTAAGTTCCAATCTTTTTCTTAAGGGTTTTTTGCCCACGTGGCTTGTCTTGGGCAGTCTCAGTCAGTTTGGGTGGTCGAGAGGGCATTAACTGACTTGGTTGTGGGGCCGAGGAAGTTTCCTTCTATTTTCTCTTATTTATGTACTCGCTTGATTCTCCTTCGTTGAGCTCCCGAGTGGGTTCCTCCCTTAAGGTAGTGGCTTTGGTCCCCATGGTTTCTATTGAATCGGAATCATCTTCAGGATCATTCATATACATGGGGTCGTCTCCTGTCCCTATGTTAGTCTTTGAACTAGGCTTGGAGCTCGTGGCATTAAGCGATCTCTTCCGTCGTGTTTTCTTTTTCTTTGCTCGAGCAATTGATGCAGTATCCCTCTCTTCGAGAATGTAGTTTTGATTTTGAAGCATTGACCGTGTAACTACATTCGTGGGTACGACAGGTATGGTTCCTCGTGCGCCTGGTTGGTGACCTCAACCAAATTCAATGGCGTAATCTTGGGTGCATTAGGATTATGTGGACATTAAGCAATCAAATGATCTATGCCACAACGATTACATGTAAGTACTGGCATTCCCGATGTGCTCCCTTGATTTGGTTGTATCTGAGTAGCGATCTTCTGTAGCCTATTAGGGCACTCCGCTACACGATGCGGTCCACCACACTCATAGCATTGAAGAGGTGGTCTCCTCGCCAAGGTATTAAGGTTTTGCCCTCTTGTGGCGAGAGCAGCCGCTTGATATACAGGCTTGACTTGCCCGAAATGATCCTCCATGTAGTACTAGGGAATCATTTCAAACGTATCAATCCCATATGAAACAGTGGGGTCTATCTCCTCTTCATAATCCCCACACACACTATGTGACTCACAACCCATCTGGTTTACAGGGGTAATCCTTGGATGTGGAGGTTGTGGTCCTAGCACTGGCGGTGGTAACAGCACAGACTGGACTACATTCAGATTCCTTGGAACTATGTGCTATGCCGGTTTCTCGACAGATTGTGCAGGCATTAGCGCGGTTTGACTAGGCTAGTGGTGCCCGATTTGCCAAATTCGCTAGGCAATCTTTAGATTGATGGCCATACTTACCTACCACATGCATTGCAATTACCACATACTTACCACATGCATTGCAATTCCCATTGAATTTGACTCTGAATGTGGGACATTCACTCGTGCTATGTGGTCCTAAGCAAACCGAACACCATTGTTGCTCTCTTCTTGGGTACATATGGCTATTTTGAGGAGCTCGATTATCCCTAAAGGAGAGCCTTAGTAAGGTCGGTCACAGACATTTCGGATATCTTGGGCTCCTTGGCAATAGGTTTTACTGTCATTGGCTTGTGCCCAGATACTTGCGAACTAACGGATTTTGTCTCTGAAGACACCTTTTTACCTGTAATCATCAAGTTGTCTTCTAACTGGATTGCATTGGCAGTGAGACTGCTTCCCACGTTGTAAGACCTCTAATGACTAGGCCATTGTATATGTCCTCGTGGCGCAATCCTTGGATGAATCTATCGAGCAATTGGTTATTATTGAAGCGCTCATTGTTGGGAGTGCAGCGAGAATTTAGATGCTTCAATCGACTTATAAAGTCTCTCATTGACTCTCCTTCCTTGCGTTCAGCTTTTTGGAGTTGAGATGCTACTCCCCAAAGCACACCCTCACGTATGTATTCTTTCAAGAACAATCTCTTGAGAGTGGGGTAGTGAGTATGCTCTTCAACCCTTAAGGTTCGATACCAATCTCCGGCCTTCCCACTCAAGGTTAACCACTCAAGGTTAAGCCTAAGGCTTTACACTTATGCAGCTCATTGTGCTCTTCCAAGGAATCACACACGTGTTCAAAGACTTTAATGTGATTCCTAACATCCTCGTTTTACCACTGAAGTTTTGAGTGAGCTTAGCCACTTGTACTGCCTTGCTTCTAGGTTCTCTCTCAGGCATGCCCCCCCCCGCATGTTTTCCGCAATAGATCGTCCGATCGTCTGAGCAAACGCTGCGAGATCACCTAGGTGAGCAGGCATAGCTGGTGGAGGCACTTCTAGGATAGCCTGGCTAATAGGAGTTGGCGTTGGTCTGGGTATGTTGGCAAATGATGTAGGATATGATATGTGACTAGGCCTAGCTCCTCTTGGATAAGGGTTGTGATAAGGCGGTCGTGGAGCATATGCCATTGGCATACTAAGAGGCGTAGGAGCTACATGAGCAGCATGAGTAGCGAGATAGGTACATATGGTCGATAGGCACTGGCACGCACTGTTGTATGTACTGTTCCACTAGGTAGCGGCGTCGTACTAACTACAGCGGTAACAGGTGCACTTTCCGTTATGCTCATCATTGGGGTAGGCATTGTGGATTCCTTAATGGAAAGTTGAGCCAAGGCTGGAAAACTAAAGTTACTGCTCGTGGGCTCAACCTGCATTGAGACTCCTGGCAAAACAACATATGAAGGGTCTATGGGACTCACCCGAGGGAGTCTCCAATTGTGATAGGGTTGGTTGTTTGGCCTTGCCTATATCCAAAAATCTCATAGGGCCAGTGGAACCTAAGTTCACTCCCCTATTTTGCCTCTCAATTTGGATAATTCTATGAATAACCTCACATATCATTTGTTGTTGCTCCTCTAGATTAGTGGCGCTAGATGTAGATCGTAGGATTTCTAACCAACCTACATGGTATGTGTAACCCGTGTATAGGTCAGTTAGAGTCTCTGTGTGTAGATCATATTCTCAATTTTCATTGAGAAATATCCCATCCAGACTTGGTGTGCCAAACGGTTCTCTTGAAGTGGACGCAATGTCACTTCTTATGGATTGGCTTCTAGGGACCTCTACTTTAGGAGGCGTGTCGGAAGGTGGTAGCTCAGTAGGGCCCTCATTAAACGAAGTGGGTAGAATATCCACATGGACACTCTTTGGGAGGGTAGGGTCTACATGAGATGTGAATGGCGAATCCACTATCCCTCCTTCTTCATTTACTGCGCTTGTCGCATGTTCAGAGCATGTAGCTCTACTAAAGGTCTCTATTAGACGACTAAACATGCTAGATCCGGGTTGTGGAGCCCAAACTGGCATGTTTTGGCTTGTCTCCTCAGGGTTCTTGGTAGGGTGCCCTTCCATGGCTTCTGAGTCAGAGGACGAGTCACTATCCACTATTCGTGGATCTTGGGTTGCACTCCCTTGGGTTCCAGCCGATCGAAGGCCAAGATGCCAACGTGGAGGGATGGTGTGAGCCTACGTAAATTGAAACGCTTTCTAGTGGCTCAGGCTCTAGTACCCGACCAGAGCGTAGACGCATGTGACGTGGGTACCCTACGGGCATTGGTGACTACCTTTGAAGCCGCACAAGTGGTCTCTCGGGTGTTTCGCACCATGTTTTTACTTGTTTTTGTATTGTTTTTAACCTGTTTCTAACCCCCTTACTTATGGTCGAACCTGAACTAGGGCGTGTGATAGCTCGAAATGAGCGTATCGTTTAAAGGGTCCTAGCGTGCTTTACAACACCGCGTTCGCCTATCCAGAGCTCCTGTGGTCCTCAAAACAATCTGTTTTCTTGTGGGGGAAGGGGTGAAGGCCTATTTGCTTGTGGGGGAAGGGATGAAGGCCTATTTGCTTGTGGGGGAAGGGGTGAAGGCCTATTTGCTTGTGGGGGAAGGGGTGAAGGCCTATTTGCTTGTGGAGGAAAGGGTGAAGGCTTTATCCCACATGCTCACTTCACTCCTTGGGGGGTGGGCTACATATAGGACACAACTTCCCATAAGCTCTCACTTGAAAGAAAGCTATGGAGGCTCACTCTCCTATATATATATATATCAAAACACCGAGGTCGTGGTCGGGGTCGGGGTCAATTGGGGGTTTTTCTTTTCAAAATTTTTTTCTCCAAATAAAAAATCTTTCCTCTTCACACGTTTGGTTTTTTTCTTTTTTTAAAAAATTATTTTTTTATTTTTATTTTTATTTTTTTTTCATTTTTTTGAAAATAAGTTTTCTAGGGTTTAACCTTGGTCGCGGCACAGTTTGCACACAGTACAGGCCTGGGGATTCAGAAATCCCCCCTCACATGCAGAAAATCAGAGAACACAACGCACGCAGAGCGGAAAAATAACAAAAGAAATAGAATTGCAGAAGACAAATTACAGAAACTGATTTCAAAGCACGGAAACACCTCAACAACAAACACACAGTCGCCTTTCCTATAGTGTAAATTTCACTTCACGCAGCAGCCCGAGCTGCAAAAACTAGAGCTTGGTGCAGGGCATCTCCCCGGCGCCAAGAGTTGACTAAGTACAAGGTTTATTAGTAAAAACTATGAATATTACTAAAAAAAAATAGATATTTTGGGTATAATGATTCAATTTTGACACCTTGGTAAGGAGAAGGGGGCTCTTCAAGGAGGCACCTATTTCACATGTGTGGTGGAGTTTTAAACTCAAAAATATTGTGATATTTTTATCTCTTCTCTCCTGGATCATCAAACCAAATCAAAAGGGAGCCAAACTACGTCCAAATCTTGTCCAAATTCAGCCAAACTGAACCTGGAAAATTCTAGAAACTAGTTGGACTTGGTTAGAGGCCTCCCTCACCTACAAATAGATCCTTAGCCCTTTGTAAAAAAAAATATGAGAACTATACCATGCTAGTATTATACTGAAATATTGATATTTTCTGTTATCCTCTAAAAATCCTCTACAAATTGGAGAGATTGGAGTTTCTCTCGCTCTTCAATCTTTCTTGGAGTCTTCATCAACATACCAAACCAATTGATTGGTTGGGGGGCTCTACATTGATTAAAGAATCAAGCAATCTAGGAGGTAAAGTGTGGTTTATGGTCTTTTTTTATATGTCCTAATATTTTTTCTTCTCAACCCCTCTCAAGCTTGAGAAGCATTCAATTGAATGGCTTTTTAATACAATTAAATTTCTTTAATGAATTGTAGTGAAAAAACACATAAATTTTCATTTATGCTTAAATTAAATGTTTTTTTAAAAGCATATCTCTCTCTCTCCCCCAAAGAATGGTCATTCCTATGACCCATTCTATATTCAAATGAAGCTTCTCATGAAGCAATTCTCTAATCTAAAAGTAATTCCTATGCTTGTCAAATTGAGGACAAATAAGTGGCTTTTTAATGCTTTTATGCTATTTAATTCATGGAAAAATTAGGAATCAAGTTCATAATTAGATATTGATCCAATTAATGGTTATTCTATCATATGATATTACTAAACTTTATGTTTTCAAAATTATTGAGAATTATCAGTAATAGCAATGAAGCTATGGCAAAATTTCTAAAAAATTAACACATAAATCATTTTCATTCATAATATGAAAAGAGGACTTCCTACCATATTCTAGGATTAATCATCCTAGATTAATTGAATGATTCTCATTATAATCATGAAAAAATTGATTTTATGTTTATGCATAAAATCTAGGGTTAATCATCCTAGATTAATTGAATGATTCTCATTATAATCATGAAAAAATTGATTTTATGTTTATGCATAAATAGTTAATTAGGAAAAAGAGAAATTTCTAGTAATTCATTTTTATGTTAAAAGAGTAATCCCCGTGACAATGGAAATCCGTGTATTCCAATGAATTAAGAGAAAAATTGGGATGCTAAAATAATGTATATTTTATTTAAAAATTAAATAAGGATTTTAGTTAAATTTATCTTTTTGCATAGATAAATTTTAATGATGAAAGAGGAATTCCCACCATATTGGAATTCAAATATTTAAATGAGGAAAGTGTATTTTTTAGCATATTGAAAATTAATGGGTATTTTATTCAAAGATGAATTTTAGATAAATTTATTTTATCTATGAGAAATATTTAAATGGTAAAAGAGGAATTCCTATGACTTTTGGAATTCCATCATTTAGATGGAAAAAGAGAAATTCCTAGCATATTGAAATTAATGGGTATTTTATTTAAATTCAAAGATGAATTTTAGATAAATTTATTTTATCTATGAGAAATATTTTAATGGTAAAAGAGGAATTCTTATGGCATTTGGAATTCCATCATTTAGATGGGAAAAGAAAAATTCCTAGCATATTGAATTAATGGGTATTTTACTAAGAAATATTGATGATAAAAGAGAAATTCCCATGACATTGGAATGCAAATAATTAAATGCAAAAAGAAGAATTCCCATGGTATTTGAGATCCAAGAAATTAAATGGAATTATGTGAAAGAATGGATGTGGATGTGTATGTGAAAGAATGGATGTGGATGTGTATGTGAAAGAATGGATATGGATGTGTATGCGAAAGGATGTGATGTCAGTGTAAGTGAATGGATGAGATGTAATGTGATGTGAATCAGGATGTGAATGAATGAGACATGATGTCATATGAATTGGATGTAAATGAATGATATGGGATGTGAATGGATGAGATGTGATGTGATGTGAATCGAGATAAGAATGAATGAGATGTGATGTGATGTAAATTGAGATAGATATGAATGAATGATATGTGAATCGGGATAAGAATGAATGAGATGAGATGTGAAATGAATGTGATGAGATATGATGTAAATTGAGATAGATGTGAATGAATGACATGTGATATAAATTGAGATAGATGTGAATGAATGACATGTGATGTAAATGAATGAGGTGTGATGGGATGTGAATATGGGTAGATACGAGTGGATGAGATGTGATGAGGATAAATGAGGAAAGATGAGATGAAAAATGATGTTATTGGATGAGAATAGGAATACATATGAGTTGGATATGGATTAAGTAATGTTATTGGATGAGATGAAAAATGATGTTATTGGATGAGAATAGGAATACATATGAATTGGATATGGATTAAGTAATGTGGATAGATGTGGAACAATGTGAAAGACAAGAGTTTATTATAGAAACTGTATTTATGTCAATAATGCTGGGGAAGCATTTTGACCATCTTGAGAATGAGGTCATGGAGACCTAACTGATAAAGTTGCAATATCTGACGGAGAGTCAACGGAGGACGTCTCGTGTAGCAAGGTCAGCCGAGGTCTTGACCAGCCTCGGTTTGATTTAAATGGTGAGCTTCTGGTATGGTGGATGAGGAACCAAGGAAGCGGCCTATGAGTGAAGCGCTAGGTGACCTGCAAAGGATCTAAGAGGGTGCTGACCATACGGTGCTCAAGCTCTGGGTCACCAAAGATACCCACACGTGCATCGTCGAGGAAGATATTGGAACAAGGAGTAAGAGTTATTTTCTGAAACTGGGCATGGATCTGGTTGGTTGATCTTGCTGGTCCTCAATGGATGAGTCCATGGCTCTTTTATATGGATCTGTTGGTTGAACTTCCTGATCTTCAACGGAGATTCCATCTTGATTTTTATAAGTGAATATATTGTTGGGGGTACTATGAGCTAGGAACTATCAAAAAGGCCCTTGAGGGACAGTGAGCGTTCTGGTTGCCAATGATGCCATAGGTACACCGATGAAGGAATGATTGGAAATTAGGATTCAACCGGATATTTTGGAGGATTATGATCAGTGACACTATGGTTTCATTAAATGATTGTTTCAAAGATAGCTGAATCTGTGAAAAAGGCAATTTCATATTGGTTGGGTGTGTAAGTGGTGTGATTGGTTTTAAATTTGCATGAATATCCGGCTAGGGGGCCTGGGAACTCTTTTCCCTGGTACTTGAGACAAAACCTAACCAAACTCCTAATTGGATCCCATCACTACAGTGATTGGACAGTTGGCTAACCCATGGGATTGGATGGGGTTAGGTTGGACTGATGGATCTATAAAATGAAACTCAATTCTGTTTTATAGGGATGAAGTAAATCCCGGATAGTAATTGTTCTATGGAAAAAGAATCAACGGCTGTGTCTCTCAATGGGAAAAAAAAGTGTTGGTTTCTATGATTCAAGTGTAAGTTTCTTCCTTGATCTGACCAAGTGACTCACAGGTTTGGTCCGATCAGTTTGGTCAATAATGACCCTGACTACGTTAGAGTACAAATATCCTGGAGAAATCGCACGTGCTTTCTGGTAGTAGGGGGAAGTTTTTTCGGGTTCAGTTTTTGAAGAACCAAGGGATTAGTATCTTGTCCGAATATCTGTGTGGGCGAGGCCCCGACTGAGGGATCCTGCCCCGCACAAGAAGTACTACTTCCGTTACTAGCACCCCCGAATCTGTTGCGCAGAGGGGGCAGGGATCTTTCAAATTATCCAAGTTTTCTCGATGGATATTTTTACATTCTTTCTCAAATTTCTCAATTAAGATATATTCAATATTCTTTTTTTTAAATAAAAGATTCGTGCGATTAACAAAAAAATCAATTCTACCCATATTTTCCAAAAAAAATAATAATACTCAAAATTCCACTTTTGATAAATACTCATAATTTGAATCATACAAAAAAATCCTCTTTTGCCATTTAATTACTTGGATCTCAAATATCATGGGAATTCCTCTTTTTGCATAAATTTTTTTTTACCAAAAATTCATCTTTTACCATTTAATTACTTGGATTCCAAATATCATGGGAATTCCTCTTTTTGCATAAAAATAAATTTACCAAAAATTTATCTTTTACCATTTAATTACTTGGATTACAAATATCATGGGAATTCTTCTTTTTGTATAAAAATAAATTTACCAAAAATTACTCTTTTCTCATAATCAATTAATTATGCATAATTACAAAAAAAATATTTCTCATGAATATGATGAAAATCATTCTTTTTGCATAGGATGTCCAATCCTAGAATATGGTAGGAAGTCCTCTTTTAGCATTATGCATAAAATAAGATATGTATTATTTTTTAAAATTTTACCATAGCTTCGCTGCTATTACTGATAATTCTCAATTTTTTTCTAAAAGAATAAAGCTTGTAATGAAAATATGATAGTAGTTCCTCTTTTATGCTTAAAATATGATAGTAGTTCCTCTTTTATGCTTAAAATGAAACTATGAATTTAAATCATAATTTTAACCATAAAATTAAACATAACTATGATTATCCCACTAGATTAAGCTAATTTCAGCATTCCTCTTTTTCCAAATTGTTAGGATAATCCATTTCTCATTTAGAATGAATTAAAGTAGTTTTTAACTACTCATAGACAATCTAAAAGAATTTACTATTATTTTAATAGCACAAAATCATGAAAATATCATTTTCTTACTCTCTAGCTCATCAAGCCTAGAGTTTAGCTTTGAATTAAGAGATTATCATTGAGAAGCATCCTTTTCCAACAAGGGATCTAGCCATAAAGATGGCTATTCTTTTAGAGAGAGAGATTTACTTAAAGAAAGCATTACAGCTAAGCATAAAGATTAACTTTCTCTTAATTAAACATTAAGACTTTAAGGGAAAGCTTGATTTGAACTAAATTAATCATTTAGAAAGCTTCTCAAGCTTGAGAGGAGTTGAGAAGAAGAAAGTTATTGAGAAAATTGAAAAAAATCATAAAAATTTGATTTTACCTCCAAGATTGGCTTGATTCTCTAATTGCAGTGAAGCCCCCGACCAATCAGTTGGTCCACCAAGAGGAGAAGAGAAACTCTAAGAGTTGTTGTGGAGAGAGAGAAGTGCCAAGCTCCCAAGAGAGAGGAGATTTTAAGGGATAATAGGAAATATGATTATTTTAATATAATACTAGCATGGTAGAGCTACAATATGAAAATACAAAGGAATAAGGTCTATTTATAGGTGAGGGAGGCCACTAACCAAGTCCAACTAGGTTATAGAATTTTCCAAGTTTAGTTTGACTCAATTTGGACAAGATTTGGACCAGTTTGGCTCCCTTTTTTATTTAGTTTGATCTCCAAGAGAGAGGAGAGATAAAAATATCATAATTTTTTGAATTAAAAACCCTTCCACACATGTGAAAAAGGCACCTACCTAAAGAGTCCCCCTTTCCTTACCAAGGTGTCAAAAATGTATCATTATTCTAAAATATCTTATTTTTTAAGTAATATCTCATAATTTTTAACTAATAAACCTTCTACTCAGTCAACTCTTCATCTTATGTGAGCATTTGCTCATTTTTGGGTATTTTCTTTTATTCTTTTGGATTTATCTCATCCCAACACTTGGATTAATCCAATCGGCCCATTGGAACCTTATTCCAAAAATTTTTGAAAATGTAGACCCTTAGGCTAAGGTCCCTTATACCATTTTTAATTAATTCCTAATGCACATTGGAAAGTTCATTTTGAACTTCTGTTTTAGGGGAATCTAATTTAGACACTAGGAGGATTTTTATATCCAAAGATATCTCAATTTTAGATTATCTCTCTCTAGATATTATCTCTCTACTAGGCCAAAACAGGGTAGAACAAGATCTTTCTTCTATTTCAGAGAGGGAAATAATTATAAGAACAGGAGGGGAGGTTCTTATACCTTTACTCCTCAAAAGCTGGAGCGAGGAATCTTACATTTGGAAACCAAGAACAACATCAAAGAGCCACATCAAAGAGCCAACAAGTAGCATAAACCTCTTGCCAAATGTTCATGTAGGTCACATTTGACAATCCATATGGCCATGGATGATTTCAAAATAGAATGTAAGATTGCCCAGGCTTCATATAGCATGTATTTAAATAATGAAATCACTCCAATGGTATGCTAATAGGCCAATGTTTTCCCAAATGGCTCAAAGAAAAGCATGGATAAGCATTCAACCATCAATAGCAAGTCCAATGGTTTATATGCATGCTTAATGGTAATGAAAATTGATTAATGAAGCAAGAAATTAGGGTTTCAAAACAAAAAACCCAAATCTCATGAAGTATTGCAAGAAGCAAACAAATATTTCTTCAAGTTGATGTAGGAACTCACTGGAATCAAGAGAGAAGCATTGATGTTTGCAATAGATGAAATAGAGATTCGTCAATCACCAAGATGGGGGCCAAATTTCCAGCTATGTTTTTGCTCATAGCTTGAAGTAGAGACTCCATTGAAGCTTAATATGGCTTTTTTTCACCAAAATATGAGTAAAGGAAGCCATAGCAAGTATCTAATGGGTGAAATCTTGGTGTAGACGACTCCATGGACATGAAGTGTCACGGATTTTGCCCTTGTTGTTTGGAATTTTTTCGCCTTTGAAATTAGGGCTTGGGAGGAGAAAATGATGCGAATGATGCTTAGCATCAAGCTAGAGTTGCCCTAGATATCATAGGTGAAGAGATCCAAGCATTAGGGTTTGGATTTCTAAAGTTTAGGGAGCTTGAAAGAGGGCTGGAAATTTTCAAATATTAAAGAAGAAAGAATGCAAAAAATTTGGGGCAAATGCTCTCCAATAGCGCTAAGGCTTAAGGCAAGTGTGAGAGATGGCTAGGGTTTTCCAAAATCCATGGAAAGCTTCAAGTAATTTCTAAAAATTAGGGTTATGCAAAAAAAAAGAAAAAAAAAGAAAAGAAAAATAGGATCAAGAGCAAGAGCTTTGATCCAATGATAGAAAGTAGCTAGCATCAATTACCTAGATTAGCCTAGAAAACATGGATTAAGCAAATAATAGCAAAGTTGAAAGAGATTAGCCTATGATTAGAAAAAATTAATATAAATTTATATTAAAAAAGTGATTATCAAAGTTCATAAGAGATTAGGGCCCATATTCACTTATATATACTAGGCCACCGTTTCACACTTCACAAAAAAGTGCCCATGGGCATGCCCACCAACCCTAGTTCTAACCCTTGGCCCCTTTCACATCCCCTTCATCCCTTGGTCTTAGTCCTAAATTGACTTAAGTTCCTTTCACTTTGTGATAAGGAAACCCTACCCTAACGTGTCGTTGGGAAGTTGCCTATCTGTCCAGCTTGAGCATGGCTCGTTTTGGAAAGTTGCCTATCTGTCTAGCTTGAGCATGGCTCGTTTTGGAAAGTTGCCTATCTGTCCAGCTTGAGCATGGCTCAAGCGATAGTGGAGCTCTTGAGCATGGCTCAAGAGCTCCACTATCGCTCATCATCACCGCCATCCTCCCGCACTCATTGTCACACCGAGGCGGTTGCTCTAATCCAACGAGTGTGACGCAAGCTCTCTTGAGAAGATCGTGTGGGATCTCCACGGAAGAGGATTGCATTGGTTAGCCTAATCATGAGAGAGAGAGAGAGAGAGAGAGAGAGAGAGAGAGAGAGAGAGAGAGAGAGAGAGAGAGAGAGAGAGAGGAAGCAAGAGGAAACTACTGATTAGAGTTGCAAGAGGGAGGAGAGAGAGAACACTCCACTTTTACTGTGCAAATGGGAGAATGAGTTACAAACAAGAGAAATTGGCTTTTGTAGTTCCAGGCCTTTTCCCACTAGGCAGCAGCTCGGGTACCGCCCGGGAGTAAGTGACCCGAAGCACCTAGAACATAGTTATAAGGCTTTTCTCTATGGTTTGGCCAACTGACCAAGATCCTCTTATCTATCCATCAATGGTCAATACTTGGTAGCATCTTTATGGTGTTTCCCTCATTAAATGATAGGATTTATAATATAGCAAGGGCGCCCATTACATAAGTGTGCAGACATAGTTGTTCTTAAGGGAATGTGTTAACCAATATGTGGTATGATAATAGAAAGAAGTCAGTGGAGTATTGGCGATTAAGTATCTAGCTAGGCTCATGGGCTCTTATTAGTTTACTTTGTTGGACTAGTAGTACTCTTTATTTTGTTTTTGGTGTTTTTCTTTTTTTCTTTTTTTCTTTTTTCTTTTTTATAATTGCCTCTATGGAGAGATATCCTTATTAGAGGAGTCAAAGTACTTGAATGAGTAGACTAGAATGGAATATACTTAATGACCAATATCCCAGTAGGTGGTATGATTAAAGAGGAGTTATTAAAACAACGATGTAAGTAAGCAAGTGGCAAGGGGGGGATTCTAGAGGGACATGCATGGAAACTTCTTGTGCTCTAAGATGTTGTTTATTGATGGCGGTGGGTCATGAAGCTCTAGCATCTTTGTCAAGACACTATGATGAGTAGCTTGGCTCCCGTGGATGTTGAGTCATCAGGTTGCATTGTTCTCTATTTTTCTTTTTATGTTTTTTCTTCTTTTGTCATTAGAGCTTTGGGTGTTGATAGGAGTGGTAGTAGATGTCGAGGATCCATACATGTGGAGCCAAAGAAGAAGTGAAGGGTAGGATTGATTAGGCATAAAGCACAGTTATTCGAGTGAAGGGGTGATTAAGAAGATCCAGGTGATGGGTTGTACCATGGACTAGGCTTGTGCCCACCATGGTGTCCCCCATCTAGAGATGTACCTGGATGGCTGGCGATGATGAAGCTTTATGCAGTGTGTGCACATAGGATAGAGCCCAATGCAATTTGCAGGTGTTGTGCATGGGCGAGGGCAAAAGGTGTGCCCGTGGTCCTAATCACCTAGAGACTCATTTTTTTTCTCTCTTTTTTTGACATGTGTATATTGGTGCACCCCTAAAGAGGGTTTTGTACTGAGTGGCCTATGTAGCTAGAGTTGTGAACTTACCTTTGAGTTTATCTTTAAGTGGTTGGAGAAGCTCAACCATATGTAGCTAGAGTTGTGAACTTACCTTTGAGTTTATCTTTGAGTGGTTGGAGAAGCTCAACCATTTGTAGCACTGCCCCTTGGTTTTAGTGAGACGAAGTCAAGGGGGGCAGAGTGGAGATTCGTGGGGATGAGGCTCCGGTTGAAAGGGTTGGGCAAATTGAGCTTTGGAGTGCCCATGGGTTATGTGGGCAAGTCTGAAGGATTTTGTTGAGGAGGAGGGGAATTTTCAGCTCGTTGGTCTCACCAAACCATCTTTGTTGATTGGACAGTTACTAGGGCGGTGGGTGTGGTTTGGGTGAACTATTGAGGGGTATGCCTTGGGATCCAAATGATGGAATTGCCATCATGGAAGCCTTGGGCTTCTAAGAGACATTTGGGCACCCAATGCTGTCGAGTGATGAAGGTCCATGATTGGCGAGGCTTTTGGCTTTTTTTTCGACGAGGCTTTGAGCTATGAGGTGGTTGTCGATGTAGAGGAGAGGCTTTTGATTGTGGCTTGGGGAGCCACATGTGTGTGTTGCCTTCACGGAAGCCTTGTGCTTGGAGCACATTGGTAGGCACCTTTTGTCTCACGGCTTCTTGGGGAGTTATTGTGGTGGATGAGAACAAGAATCATGCTTAGGTAGCAAGAGGCGAGTGCTGTCTTTATAGTAGTCTTATGCTCGTAAATAGGTGATTAGCGCGACTAGCCAACGTTGAAGCATTGTGTTAGGGTTGGTGTTTGTTGGCTTAGTTAGATTTTGGCACTTGGGTTTTAGAGATGGCCGTCTAGGGATCCATAGTTCTATGTATTCATCGTAGAATCCCTGAGCGACTAGAAGAGTTTTGGGCACCCACCATTGATTATCATGATAAAGATATGAGGTTGGGGTGCTTGTAGTGTGGGTGGTCGAGGATGTAGAGTTGAGGGGAAATGTCGATGAGACAAGGCTTGTTTGTCATTAGTGGATGGTGTTAAAAGTGGCCGATTGATCGATTTTGGTGAGTTATGGGGTGTGGGAATAGGGGAGACTGTCGGTGATGAGGATGGGGTGGGATGAGTAAGGATAGTTAGGGGCAAGGGTATGTGTACGATTTCCTCTTGGGGACAGAAGAGGACTGTGGCCTTCTAGCCATTGATTTCCATGGTGACCATTTGTTCGTGCCAATTGATTTGGTAGTGAGTGGCATCAATCATCATTGGAAGATATTTTTTCCAATTTGATGCTTTTCTAGAGACATATGTACGAAGCATATCCTCTACAATATGATTCATACGCTCTGTTTGCCCATCAGACTGCGGATAATCATAGGAATTCATACTCAAAGTAATTTCCTCGTTGTAAACCATTTGGAATAAAGTAGGAAAACATGGCATTATAACAGCAGAAACCAGGGATTCATCGGCACCCCGACGTACCCACATCTGCACATGGAATAATCGACGTCTCGAGTTACCCATATCAACATAGAGAGTTATCAATGTCTCGACGATGAGTCACATATGTCCATCCGTAAACCATCAAGTTGACTGTATAAATCACCTAAAGTACGGAACTAGAGAAAGAAATGCCAACAAAGGAAAAATCCAAATTTCCTTAATCCAAACACAACAAGTAAACTCGTTGAACTCTACAGAAAAAGATTTCAACAAGTGAATATAACGATGAGATTACCCTCATCAAAACATGCAGGCTATAGATATAAAAAAAAATTATCTAGAGAATGCCCACACTATAACTTCTAGTGAATTTAGAATGCCCACACTATAACTTCTAGTGAATTTAGAAAATGAGATTGTCTTTGAATGTTGAGATCAACATTCTAAATGATGTAAGTAAAGCAACAATCTTGAGCCCAAATTATCCCATAAGATAATATATGTGAGGGATCACTAGTATCCCATACCACCATGATACCACCCATACATACCTTACCAATTTGAAACTCCCTAGTATGCCGTCTAGGAAATATGAATAAAATCCTGTATAAAAGGAATAAGATGGCATTATCCCAGTCTTTCACATTACTAAAATCTGTCTCTATATACCTGAGACTACATCAAGGAATAACTCTTTTTGAGTACATCATTAGAAAAGAAATTGAATTATTGGCACCTTTCTAATGATAACTACCCAAAACATAATAAATTTAGGGTAGAAAAATAACTCACCTAGATACATAAGCAACTAGGTATCTGAGTTGGAATATGTACAAAAGTACAAGGAACATAGTCCAAAATTATGTGCAAAAAACGAAGGCAAATGCTACCCTCAAAGCACATGAAATTATCCAAAAGATCAAAAGATCCTTATAGAACCATGGATGGGTTGTTGTTTTGTTGTAAGATCGGGGTGTCCAGTTTTATCCAGACTGGGACAATGCTTAGAGAGCAAATTTTGGCGGGTAAGGTACTTAAAATGAGATCAAGAAAATAATAGAAAATACGCTTGCCCTTATATTAATCCAATATAACTTAAATTAATATAAATTAGTCTAATTAATCAAAATTAATCAAAAATATGATGAAATGATAAACAAATGATCTTTAAATACTTAGAGTGATCCAATTTATTTTTCCATAGATGCACCATTACAAGTACACTAGTCCCTATAGGTTTTAGATGATTCACATCAAAAATGTAATTTTACTAATTAGATTATTAATATTTGCAGGCCTTCTGATAGTCTGGAAGAATTTTGAAAAAGAGATCATTAAAAATCCAACCATTGGATTTGTAATTTTTACTAACCATCACATTCTACTAATGTCTCAGTATATACCCACTCTTTTGATCTACAAGATTGAGGATTTTAAGTGGTATCTATTACGGGTACAAAAAGTGGTATATATAATAACACTCTAAAGACCTTGAAATATTTAAAGAAAATAGACAAATACCTTAAAATTTTCTCAAAAAATCAAGTTAAGCTCCATATTATGTGAAGATCTAAGGTACAAAGTGGGAATCTCATATGAGTTTACCCAAACATTTGAAAAGGTGTTTGAAACCTATAAAAACACACAGACAAAAGCTAGTCAAAATGGCATGCAATACACCCACACAGAGCAAGAGCGAGCACAGAGTGAGACAAAGAGAGAGAGAGAGAGAGAGAGAGAGAGAGAGAGAGAGAGAGAGAAAGAGAGAGAGAGAGAGAGAGAGAGAGAGAGAGAGAGAGAGAGAGAGAGAGAGAGAGAGAGGTCTCACCCGCAACACCAAAACAAAGACACAACCTGCGTAAAAAACACACAAAAAAAGGATCTCAAGAAGGCTGGAGGTTCACATTAAAAAATGTTAGTAGCATTGATAAGAGTGTTTATCAAAGTTGGGTTTATGTTACTAATGCTCATTAATCGTGAAACTCAAATGAATTCACAAACAACATTTACTCAAAAAGACATAACAGCTTGAAAGTTATACACTTATATAGAGATACATGCGAGTTCAGTCTTTGAAGAACTACTAGTCCTCCTTGGGTCAATTAATGTACACATTACTCTTTTGTGCCTTGCTTTGGTCTCCTTGTATAGAGATATATAGAGATACACTTATATAGAGATACATGCGAGTTCAGTCTTTGAAGAACTACTAGTCCTCCTTGGGTCAATTAATGTACAC
Organism: Cibotium barometz; assembly: GCF_041138505.1. NCBI lineage: Eukaryota > Viridiplantae > Streptophyta > Polypodiopsida > Cyatheales > Cibotiaceae > Cibotium > Cibotium barometz. Next base: position 33,997,782 of record NC_141086.1, read on the forward strand.
ATTACTCTTTTGCGCCTTGCTTTGGTCTCCTTGTATGATGCCTCCTTCTTGGGTCAATTAATGTACATCTTTGACCCTGTAAAGTAATAATCTTTACTATCATCTCCAATCATGCAAACCCGCTTTTATATCTTGGCATTTCTCAGCACTAACCAATCTGTCCCTAATATGGCATCATATCTTCCTAAAGCCAACACATGGAAAATCATCTTTTGACTTGAGGTCGTCTATGAATGAAAAGCATATTCTTCAATCTCCTCGGCCACAGTTGTAGTAGTTTTTCCTCTTGCTTCGCAAGTGTTGTCATTACTTGAAAATCCTCGTACATTCTCTTGCGTACTTTGTCTTATTTTTTGATCTCTTGTCGTTAATGTCTAACGCACCTCACATGATATACTAGCTTGCGTTTGCACTCAAAATTTCTATAATTATTTTGTAGACAATGGAAACATAGGCCTTCATCCCACACCTTTTCTATCATCTTGGAAGAAATATGTGACCCATATGTAGTCTCTTATTCTGCATAAAATTTATCTTCTCATCATAAAATGTATTTGTGAGCCATCTTGTGACGATACAACAAAATTGCAAAAGCTTTTTTAAAGAAAATAAACTTCTATCTATATCATAGCAGGGAAATCAATTACCAAAGACCTGCAACATCTGTACTTAAGTCAGGATTGCCCACCTATGCTCTGATACCAACTGTGATGGTCCCATATTCTAACCATATCTTAATCATACAACTTAATCTAAGAAAATATTAAACTCACTTAATACTGCTATTTCTACATAGCAATAAAATCAAATCAACCTTCTCAAATAGCAAACAAGCATACATGCCATATCCAAGGTTCTTATCACATAAGAAAAGAATCATGTAATCTCAAACAAACATTCACAGGATATAAATCTCTATCATCATATAGCATCTCAATCAATCACAATGTATGTGTCAATCAATCACAATGTATGTGTCTATCTCAATATTCTATCATCATCACCATGATCCTTTAAGGATTTTTAGGTAAAAAAGCTTTTAAAAAAAGAAAAAAATGACAGAGGGGGGGACAATAAATGTTGGCCGGCAGTTTTGGTTAAAACAGCGAAGAGAGGGAGAGAAGGCAGAAACCGATGGCACTTCACGAGGAGAGAGAAGAAGCGCGCAGCAAAGAGGGAGATAATAATAAAAAAGAAAATTTTAAAACCTTTAAAAAAAGAAACAAATCTTATAAGTTTAAAGGTTATTAGCTTTGAAAAACAAGGTTGAAAAGGCAAATTCGCAGTGCAAGTGGATTTTTTTAAAAGTAACTTACGATTTTAAAAAAATTGGGCCATGGGCCGTTGAGAGGGAGAAGACGATGGATCGAAACCAAAAAGACATTATGAGTGTGCTTTTGGGGCTTCCAAGATGAGAGCAATTCATCTGTGGTGTCTCATCGAAAAGAGGGACTGAAAACAAAAAAACCATTTTTGGATCTGAAGTGGTTTTCAAAAGTGGTTTTCAAAATGGATAAGTGGTTTTCCATCTTGGATGGACCATTGGGTAATAGAATTATGGAATTTTGTTACCCATTAGGTAAAAATTAAGCTTCTTAAAAACCTTAGGCTTTTGTATGCTTTGAATGAAATTTTTTACATTAGCCCAAGCTTTTTTATCCACTAGCTCTTCCTGGCTTCAATCAATTGCAATCAAATGGCTTGATACCACTCATGTGGGAGGTTGAATTGAAGCCATAAATATGATTGCAATCAATAAAATATTAGAAAATAAATAGAACAAAACAATATTCTCAATACTCAAGATTGGGTCAAATCTGTCCCCACACAAGTGTGAGCCATGCTTCCTCTTGGTGTACTTAAATATATTTCATGAGTAGCCTTTAGGGCTTAAAAATAGTATACTTTTATAAAAATGTCGACTTCTTCAAGAATAGTATTCTCAAAAGTGCTTCAAAAATAGCTTTCTTGAATATGCGAGCTAGGCTTCCTCTAAAAAATAGGTGTGAGGCTTGAACCTTATAAAAGTGCATGTCTTGAAAATTAAAATATGAACTAGGGAGCTTTCACATGTCCCAGTTAACATATATACATTGCCAATAAATACGAATAGCATCCAAATAAATTAATGGCGCTTGTCATCACAAAATCAAATATTATTTATTGATATAAACGAAGTTGCCCTGCCAAATTGGTGATTGCATTTATTATTTCTAATTCTTATTTTGTAAATAAAAATACCTAATATTGATCTAAAGGACTTTGCCCATATGATTTCTCCATAGAACATTAACTATTAAGCATGCCATTCCTACAAACCTAACTAGTATCATATCAAGTAACCACATACACTTACTTTTATTCATCTCAGGTTCAAGAAGAATAAGGAAGTGTGGCCAATGGCATGCAAAAGTGGTCACTTTATCCAATGCACCAAGATGGTTGTATAATAAGGGTCCTCACTTTGGGATCGTGTCATGCGGATGGGACATGGTTGATATAGCTCAATCGAGTTATACTCCCAATCACATCATCCCAAGTGGCAGTCACTAAATGCTCAGGAGATAACTCGACCGAGTTACCACCCCCTACCATGTGGGATGATGTGACTACATAACTCGATCGAGTTACATGGCGAGCATCCACAAAGGCACCATGTAACTTAATCAAGTTACATGGTGGACATCCACATATGTTCAATCAGGCTAGGAGACATCCACGTAACTCGAATAAGTTACGTGGTGGACATCCACATAGGTACCATGTAACTCGATCAAGTTACGTGGCAGGACATCCACTGTGGAACTCGATTATACAAGCTACCTATGTGGATGCCCAATATGTAACTCGACTTAGTTACTTACATAATCCACGGCATTCACGTACATGAAGCATGCACCTCAATGACGTTGCAAAGATTTTTTTCCCAATTTTTTTTTAAAAAATTTCTATGTAGCTTGACTAGGTTACGTCGATACTACCCAACCCATGATGGACTCATGTAGCTTGACTAGGTTACGTCGATACCCAACCCATGATGGACTCATGTTCTTTTAGTTTGTGGTAGGCATTTAAAAAAATGTAATTTCCATGTAACTTGAATGAGTTATGTAAATACCCATTGACAATGGTCATCATGTGTGTAATGCCAAATTTAAATTTTTAGTTTTTTTCATAGAACTCGATCGAGCTATGTACTATAGTTGATTATATTTTCATTTTTAACAATTAGCTCCATAGGACCGAGTTTACATCAGAGCATTTCTATAACATGAATCAAACTCTAGCACACATATTTGAATGGAATCTAAGAAGTTAAAAAAATCAATGGTTTTTAGATTAAGTTTTTTTGTTTTTTTGAGAAGGCTTATGTCATGTTGTCTACGGGCTCACACCTTATAGGCTCACTTTTATTGGATCACATCTATTGGCTCAAATCTCACACGTTGTGGGCTTATGCTTGTGAAATCACACCTATCTCACCTTACATCTATCTTCTATCTCGAGCTTATGTCTTCATGGAATCTCATATCATGTGTGGGTTCATGCCTAGATGTGGCTCACATTTAACTGAGTTTTACATTTGGTGTCTCACACCTTTTTTATATGAAATAGGCCTACGGAGGTTTGGTGAGCTAGAATCACATCACACCTAGTAGGCTCACATATGTGGCCTCATGTCTTTGGACTTGTGGGCTCATGTCTAATGGGCTCATGTGACTCAGGCTTGACTAGTGGGCTCACAGATTTTTTATGAAATTTTCTCACAAATTTTGGTTTTTATCAAGATTAATAAATGTATTGACCAGAATGCTTTGAAATCTAGCTCTACCATGTGGTGGAGCTAGAATGCATTCTTCTAGCTCTACCATGTGCTCGGGGGTGCACCTCAAAAAATGTAAGTCTACCACGTGCGATCATCAGGTGGGGTTTTTTTAATCCAAAATATTGGGTAAATTTACAGAAATACAATTACAAGAGGGGTATTTTAATTGTACTTTGGAAAAAAACCCGTAAGTCTATAAAGAAAAAGGGGTAGTTTTATTAGCTCAAAATTCACAGATAAGGGGGTTTTTAAATACCCCTTGAACGCACGTCGTAGGAGAGGCTTCCATATAGTGCACCCCCCGAGACCATGTGTAGAGCTAGACTTTAATGAATGTAACCGGTTGAGGTTGAATGTAACTTTGGTAGAGCTGTATTATAGCTAAACCACATTATAGAGATAGAATGCTTAGAGGTCTAGCTCTACCATGTGGTGGAGCTAGAATTGCATTTGAGGTCTAGCTCTACCATGTAGTGGAGCTAGAGTTGTAGAGGTAGAAAGCTTTGAGGTCTAGCTCTACCATGTCGTAGAGCAAGAATGCATCGATCTAGATGTGTTCCATACACATCAACAAAACCAATTACTCCAAGAAGAGACCTACTTCACATGACAATAACCAAGGAGGTAGAATTGCATTTAATCTAGCTCTACCACATGGTAGAGCTGTATTCTACCACATGGTAGAGCTGTATTCTACCTAGACCACATCGTAGAGCTAGAATGCTTTGAAGTCCAGCTCTACCATGTGGTGGAGCTAGAATTGCATTCTTCTAGCTCTACCATCATGTGGTAGAGCTAGACTTCAACGAATGTAACCGGCTGAGGTTGAATGTGATGGTGGTAGAGCTGTATTCTACCTAAACCACATTGTAGAGATAGAATGCTTTGAGGTCTAGCTCTACCATGATGTGGTAGAGCTAGACTTCAACGAATGTAACCGGCTGAGGTTGAATGTGATGGTGGTAGAGCTGTATTCTACCTAAACCACATTGTAGAGATAGAATGCTTTGAGGTCCAGCTCTACTATGTGGTGGAGCTAGAATTGCATTTGAGGTCTAGCTCTACCATGTGGTGGAGCTAGAATCGTAGAGGTAGAAAGCTTTGAGGTCTAGCTCTACCATGTGGTAGAGCAAGAATGCATCGATCTAGCTGTGTTCCATACACATCAACAAAACCAATTCCTCCAAGAAGAGACCTACTTCACATGACAAGAACCAAGGAGCTAGAATTGCATTTGATCTAGCTCTACCACATGGTAGAGCTGTATTCTACCTAGACCACATCATAGAGCTAAAATGCTTTGAGGTCTACCACGTGGTAGAGTTGTATTCTACCTAGACCACATCATAGAGCTAGAATGCTTTGAGGTCTAGTTCTACCATGTGGTGGAGCTAGAATGCATTCTTCTAGCTCTACCATGTGGTAGAGCTAGACTTCAATGAATGTAACCGATTGAGGTTGAATGTAACTGTGGTAGAGCTAAATTCTACCTAAACCACATTGTAGCGATAGAATTCTTTGAGGTCTAGCTCTACCATGTGGTGGAGCTAGAATTGCATTTGAGGTCTAGCTCTACCATGTGGTGGAGCTAGAATCGTAGAGGTAGAAAGCTTTGAGGTCTAGCTCTACCATGTGGTAGAGCAAGAATGCATCGATCTAGCTGTGTTCCATACACATCAACAAAACCAATTACTCCAAGAAGAGACCTACTTCACATGACAATAACTAAGGATCTAGAATTGCATTTGATCTAGCTCGACCACATTAGGGAAAAAGGGAGGTCATTTTGGGGCCTTTTACGGTTTGGAAAAATAAGCTCTCAACCAATCAACAGAGGGCCAACGTAACGTTAGAAATTCACAAAAATAAAATAAAATAGATAAAAGAAACAATACTTTATGTAGGTACAAGCGTGCTACATTAATGTGGAGATTGGTTTTTTATTCTCACAAGATCTTTGGACATGAATATAGAATCTAGTCTGAGATTTTCTCTGACAAGGGCCTTCCCGCTTCCACCTTCCTTTGAACTTTGAAATGTTGTGCTGCCTTTCCTTCGAAAGGTCTACCATTCTACACCACTGCCTCATTGTGCAGCAGCCTCTTCTTTTTCAAAACTGCTCCCTTGATCCTGTTTGGCTTAGAGTAAGATGTTTCTTGTCAACTGTCTGTCTGCCCACTTTCTCTTTCTTGAAACTTCACTTTGTTATCTTGTTTACATTACTTTGCTGTTGTTACAGATTCACAAGGTCTCCATGGTGAATAAAAACTATGGCCGTTCTTGTGGAAGACGCTCTATGGATGATAATGCTATGAAGGCAGAATTATACCACACATCATTACCCCGTCGACTTGCTTCTTCTATTTCTTCGGTAGAGAATTCAAGTACAGTCAAAACGGAAGGAACTTGGGAAAGGTTTAGTGTTTCGAAAGGAGCATGGGTGCTCATGCAACCTAGCAAAAGAAAGAGACCCCAGACAAAAAACATTTTCTTGGCGTCATGGAAGGGAAGAGTACGAGATTTTAAAATCACCAGAGGGAAGATATCGGTGAAAGAAGTTTTGATTAAGCATGTGTACATGCATAAAGAACTTGTCTTGCGAGACTATCCAAATGATCTTCCGCAACACAGGCCTAATTGTATATTTTTCTATTGTGGTTTTGTTCTTTATGAGGTGTATGGATTTTTAAGATGAAGCGTTCTTTCTTTGCTTATTGACATTCTTGTGTTATTTTATTTCAAATTTATACCCTTCATCGTATGAGACATGGCAAAACATCGATTGTATTCTGGGATTTATAGATGTTTTGCATGGATCGATAGGAGAACAACGATACCAAGGTCGATGTGCAATAGAGCTAGCTCAATCGGGTATATTTTTTACTGATCATTTTTATCAGTTGGCTGGACAATGCTAACACACATGGTGTGTTAAGAAAACAAGATCATCTGACTTATCCTAGTCTCATTAAGCACTACTATTAGTTTACTTTACCCTATTGATTCATATTGCTTTTTTGCAGGTGCTCAAAAGAAGAGAGAGTTCAATAAAATGCAAAAACATTGAAAATTTAAAAATTGAGATAACACAGACTCCATAAACAAAGGTATTATATTCAATAAAGTAAAATTTTGTACAGAAGTGTTTAATTGTATATGTAGAACATATTCTTGACAACCATTTTCTATTTATCTACAACCTGATCCAGAGGTTGCTCTACATGGTCCAAGCTCTCCGTATCATCTTTTTTTGGAGAATCTGTTTTCTGCTACTCCATCCTGTCCTGTACAATCTCTTGGTGCTGCTCCATTGTCTTCTCTACTACCCCTGGAGAATCTGTTTGCTGTGCTGCTCCATCTTCTCCTCAATAATATCAGCAGAGCAGGTCCTTGTTCCTGTGGCTTCTCCTTATCATCACTAGGTCCTTGTTCCTGTGGCACCACATCAGCATCATCTGTGTCATCAAGGTGTATGACACCTTCTCGGACTTTAGAGCTCTCACCCAACTCGACAGTAGCTGGTACAATAGGTTTGGGAGAGGCATACTTCAAAAACTTCCAAATTGTATCAGCTCTGAAACTATATATATAGTTCGAGCTGAAGCTATCTTCTCTCATCTGCAATGGCATATGATGATTTAGAACACTTTGTACCAATATTAATTATTTTGAAGCTAAATGAAAATTATTTTTTCTTACAAGGTCTGGTTGTCCTATCTCAAAATAGCTTGAAAGTATATATTTGGCACTGATCAGCACTCTCCAGCAGCCCCGGCAGCAGCTACTTGAATCATCTTGTTGTGGTGTCTGTACAGTTGGAAAGATATGTTAGAAACTGTTAACATCTGAACAAAACAAAATTATTCAATAGGTTCAAAGGCATAGCATGAAATAGACATCAGTAGGGGAAACGACTTTCTACCTCTAAATTTATTGACTCTATTGAATCCAAAAGATTGACAGTAGGAGGACAGTGATCCAATGCATCTAGAAACCTTCTAATACAACTACAATACATATAATTTAGTTAGTGTGCATTAAAACAAAATAATAAAGTTTAAAGTTAAAAATAGCACACACACCACTTACAATTTCAGCTCTTTGTGTGTGTTTTTAAGAGAGTTGAATATAAAGCATTGCTTTTGCTGGATATCAATAGAAGCAAAGCTCCAGTGGTCACTGTGTAAGGAAAAAAGCATTAAGAAATCAAAGGCTACAAGAGTTCTCAATCTTAAAGAAGAATCCCAAAAGAAGCAGTCACCCACATACCTGTTATGGTATGGAAGTAGCAAAACATCGATAACATCAAAATTGCAGTGTCTGAACCAATTGAAAATATCCATGGGAGTTTCCTTTGCATCTCTTAACCTGGAGGAAATGGCAGGATTAATAATATAAACTGTATGTTGTACAGCGTGGTTAAGCCAGCTTCTCATCATGCTGCATTGGACCAAACAATAATTAGGGTAGGGTGTAAAGGACGTACAAGAAGGATTGTTTTGCAAACAAATGTAAAATAAAAGACACTTACTAGAGCATTGCAAGAATGATAGTATCTGAGCAATACTCATTCTTATGAGCCAATGCTGCCAAGCATGGTTTTGTCAAGTCAAAATTATTCACTGAAGTTTCATCCTTAATATGGACAACTATGTTAGGGCCCCAGCTCCTGCAACCTTCTCTATATCTGCAGCTCCCTCTATACAGTCTCCACATCTATAACAGATTTGGATTCTTTTATTTGCTGCTTCAGTGACTTCTCATAAGTAGCTTTCCCTCTGTGGGTTAATTCAACAACCTTAACCTCATCTACCTTCAACTTTCTTGTAAGTGGAATTAATAATATGTCTCTCATCTTGATGTCCTGCCATACATTGCATCTTCAAAATATTTCTCCAAGTAATCCTCTGCCATTCCTGTAAGGAAAGAATGGCAGTCCTGTTCCACCTGAAACCAAGGTGCCAACTATCACATATGTCTTTCACTAGTCTCTAAAAAGGTACCTTGGGGATTGCAAAGCCTATAGCTTTCTATTGCTTCCTGATCTCCTTTAGCACACCTGCACCATGTTTCAATCTCTTGGCCTTTTGCTGGAGCAGGCTCATTGGCTTCCCCTTCCTGCCATGTGCAACTCTTCCCTTTGGAGGCACACTAAATCCCTTTGGAGGCACACTAAATTCCTTGATACCTACCCCAGCTGCTGCTACTGCAAGCCCTGGCCCCTTGCCAGCACTCCTTGCAGTTGACTTGGTTCTAGCCATCACTCTGACAAGCTGCACACAAAGCAATGGAAAGAGATTACAGCCATGGAGAACATGGAATGATACAAAAAGGCAATGACAGGGGTGGATGAAGCAACATTTATAAATTTGCAACAAAACGCGATTTCGACAGTTTGAAATTCCTAATAGCTCACTCTCGTGTTTTCCTGCAAATACTTGAAGTAACATGTTGGTACATTCCTACAGTGATTTCTCTGTCTTTACAACTAAATACAATACATTAAGAAAAAAGGAAGCTCATTTTGGGGCATTTTAGAAGAAAGAGAAAATAGGCTCTCAACCAATCAGGAGTGGGCCAACGTTACGTTGAAAATTCAACAAAAGAAGATGAAAATAAGAAAAATAAATAGTACTGTATGTTCATAGAAGGGTGTCACATTAATAAGGTGATCCAATTTGAATCTTTAAAAATTTTATTTTTTGTGCAGAATTTGGTGATTCTGACACTGCAAACGCGTCCGAAACGGCCCAAAACCCCAAAAACGGCACTTGAAACGCTGGAATCGGACATCCGGAGGCCCGGAAACGGCCAAAAAAGGCCCCAAAAGTGAATTTGCAACAAAACGCGATTTCAGCTGTTTAAAATTCCTAAACCCTTCTCCTCGCGTTTTCCTGCAAATTTATGAGACAACCTGCTGGAACATGCCTTCAGTCATTTCAACTAGCCCAATTCAAAAGTCTTTCTACTTGTGGTATTTATTCTAATATCTAAGCTATATCACATCCCAAAAGTATGTGTTATACTATTAAATAAGAAGATAGGGATATAGAGAGTCTTACTGACCTGGAAGCTATCTGTGGGTGTGCTGTGCTGTTGATGAGTACCCTGTGTGCTGGGGATGAACCTGTGCTGAGCTGGTCAGGATGCTGATGGTGCAGAGTAGGGAGCTAGGGAGGCAAGAGAGCTGAGCTGGTCAGGATGCTGATGGTGCAGAGTAGAAAGCTAGGGAGGCAAGAGAGCTGAGCTGGTCAGGATGCTGATGGTGCAGAGTAGGGAGCTAGGGAGGCAAGAGAGCTGAGAGGGGAGGGCCAAGACAGGAGAGATTAAACAAGAGAGAAAAGATTAGTGCAAAATACAAAAAAGGCAGCTACTAAATGATGGAGCCGTTTTTTCACACGTGTGGATGGGACCCAGATCTCTTGGAGTTTGAAACTTGGCACTGTGAATGGGACACTTTTTGCCTTGGAACTTGTGCTAATCATGATTTCATAATCAGTTCCATAACCACTCTTCCCTCCCCGTCTTTCATCCTTGCCAGCACCCTCCCATCATCCTTTTCCTTCCCTCTCTGATCCCTTCCTACCCAACATACTCCATCCAGACTGCAACCTGCCTGAAGACTACTACCACTGCCAGATCTCCAGGTTACCTAGGCTGTAGCTCAAGTTTGGGAGAGAGCAGAAGATTCACCAGTGCAACTCCCAACAGCATGGAAAAGGAAAAGAAAGGTCAGAGTTCTATATCCTTTTCAATGTTTTTTGATATATATTTCTTCCATCCATAGAATTCTTGATGTCCAGATATCTGGGTAATTCCCATCCACCACATCCCATATCCCAAATTTCCACATCCTAGTTTTATATTTGCAACAAAATGCGATTTCGGCTGTTTGAAATTCCTAAAGCTTTCTCCTCGCGTTTTCCTGCAAATTCATGAGGCAGCCTGCTCTGGAACATGCCTTCAGTCATTTCAACCAGTCCAATACAAAAGTCTTCCTGCTTGTGGTATTTATCCTAATATCTAAGCTACATCACATCCCAAAAGTATGTGTGTTATACTATTAAACAAGAAGATAAGGAGATAGAGAGTCTTACTGACCTGGAAGCTATCTATTTGATTGGAGATGGATATCAATAGAACCTAGAAGTTTACAACAAAATGCGAGGAGATTGGTTAAAATTTTCCAAATAGCCCTATATCGCGTTTTCCTGCAAATTTCTATATTTCTTTTGGTTTTCATTTCTTCCTCATTGTTTTGCTTTCTTTAGCCCTGGGGAATTCTTCCTAGTATCATCTACTGTCCAGGAATCTTTGAGGTGATCCTAGCATTTGATTGGAGATGGATAGCAATAGAAATGGAAAATTTGCACAACAAAATGTGAGGAGAGTACTTGACATTTTCCAAATGGCCCTACATCGCGTTTTCTTGCAAATTCCTGTGTCCCTTTTGGTTTTCACTTCTTCGTCATTGTTTTGCTTTCTTTGGCCCTGGGGATTTCTTCCTTGACGATGAGAAAAGTTTTTACTTTGGAACAGTTGATTCTCAGGCCCCTCCTTTCAAGAGAAAGTTGGACTTTTCTGCTGCTATACTTAGACCACAGCAATCACCAGGTGAGTCATGTGTACTCATGAAGGGAGTTGTTTGGTGATATCCTATACATTCCCTGATTACATATGTCAGCATATAGAATTCATGATATATAAATTTTTGTTCAGGCAAAAGGAAGAGACTGGAGCAGAAAGCTGAGTCTTCCCTCTCAAAACAAAAGGAATCAGAAGAGCACAAATCTCCAAATTTGCTCCTATTTGACTTTCTTCACAAATGCAAGGCTCAGAGAAACTTCCACATATACCACAGTATTTTCAAACAGGGAGTTCACTATGAGCTCTGTATTGGAGCATCACAGAGATTTTCTTTCAGATCATTGGGATACCTTCAAACAACTGCCAGAGGCAGGAAAAATTGTGGAAGGTGAAAAGGTTTTTGTGCATATAAATCATATTGTCTCCATTGAGACAGGCTGAGGTACCATGTGAATAGAAGATTTGACAGCCTGCCTGAGAAATATAAATTCAACTGTAGCTTGCACACCAGAAAGTGTAGAGTGCTTGAGGAAACCATGGCATTCCTTATGTACATTGTCTTTAGTCAGTACTCTCTAGAAGAGCAAGGGCAGGAGGCTGAAGAACAAGACACATTTGAAGCAGAGGAAAAAGAGGATGTTCCTGTGGCAACAGAAATGGCAGAGCAAGAATTAGATATCACTCTCCATGAAAAAGAGTCCAATCAAGATCAAAAAGAGAGTTCCGATTGGTAGGCCCTGGGAGTAATAGGATTTAGTCATCAAATATAGCACAAACATTATGTTGAAGTTGAACTGATTTGTACAAAGTCTTTGATCCTCTACCTTTCCCTTTTGCATTTGTCCCATCACCGTACGACACTTCAATACTCTTCCCACACTCAATAGCTTCTAAAAGCGTTTGACACTCAACACATTTTGTACACACTTAGTAGCTTCTAAAAGCGTTTGACACTCAGTACACACTCAGTACCTTATTGGTAAGGATCAATAGTGTGTCTAGCATAATTAAGTAGTATTGATTGAATTTTTTGTGTGTAGCTCATGGATGTATTGATGCTTGTTTAATATAGATCACATGTTTCACAAAAGAAATACTTTTGATGGAGTCTCAAAACATATAGGCATAACACCAAGAGTCACTTGTTCCACAAAATAAAAATCTATTGATTGAGTTTGAAAACATGTGGACATAATACCAATAAGTTACAAACTGCTATTCATGTTTACTTGTCCATTTATGGTTTCTAAATATCTTCGAATCCCTCCATTGTCTATGTCTCTCTGCTGCCATTGAATTGTCCAAAGTTTGTCTTTGTCTTTGCTTTTGGGCTAGAATAAAAGCAAGCTTGACTTTGGAGCTAGCAACTTTTCTTTTAGCATGCAGCCTCTGTAGTATGCCTCGGTAAAACCATTGGAAGACTTCCTTCAGACTATTTGCCTTTTGACTCCCTCTGTAGTGTTGTGTGTGTCTGAAAAATGCATTACGTGCCATGTAGTGAGACTTCTCCATGCCTTGGGTAGACCAAATTGCTGGGCATCCATACTTTTTGACAAAATAGGGAAGGTGGTTGTAGATGATATGCTGTTTTCACAGAGACATAAGAATGCATAGTAAGTTATAAAAAAAAAGAGGATCACACTTAAGTAAAAGAAGAAGACAGAACTTTACCATGTAGTGAGTTATATTGCAGGCTGTCCATGCGTCTTTCATTGACTTCCCAAAATGTTTAATTGCCTCTTCAAAGTTCTTGTAATCACTTTTTTTCCATGTTACATTGTCACAGAACATGAAGAGTTGATCAAGAGACCTCCACACCTCTGCCTTCACATTTCGTGCTTCTCCATCTGCCTCATGATCTTTCACGGCATTATGGACTTGCTTCCACAATCCATAATTAATCCTTGAAACTATTCTACCTTGCCTTACTTGCTTACTACTGTGTTTGGGTCGAGACAAGAATCTTCTTTTGCAGTAAAGACAAGGAGACTTTGAGTTGCCTCCTTTACTAACGTTATACATGCACTTAAGTGTTTTAAGATCCCCCGCCATGTGCCAGTCTACTTGAAAATCATCTTTTCCTGCAACATGGAGATTCTCTCCTCGCACTTGTCTTTTATTTATTCTTGGTATTTCCATGTGGCCCAAACACCCAATCTAGTGTTTCATGGTCTTCTATCTTTACCTGTGATTATAGAAAACAAAAGTCTTACTATAAAAGATTTGAAAACAATGACTAAAATCAAGTATGAAACAAAAAAATGATCATACCTGGAACGAGCCTAACCACCTGACTGCACACCAAAATACTTCGAACTCGCTTCAGTCAATGATGTATCAAGTGCTCCATTTATCAATGTAATAGTAATCCTTTCCATTTTCTTTTCCTTTACAACCTCACACTCATCCAGTTTGATAACAAATTTCAAAATGCCTTTGCACTCCTCAAATGTTATTCCATAAAACTCGACCATTCTTCTTTGAAGTTGTTGTAGATCTACAAATATATTGTTCCAAGGGTCATACACAGTGGTTCCTTTACAACCATGAAATATTTCTTCAATATGCTTGTTAATCTCATAGTCTTTTTGTAACATGAATCGTGGAAGTGTAGCAGTATCCATGTAAATATTTTGAAAAAGTGTAATCATCAAGTTCAGTGATGGATTCTTTATGAGAGGCCTGCACATGTCGTCAAAAGAGATGCAGAATCTTCGAGAAACAAAAAAAAAACTAAGGAGATATTTAATGCAAAATCGTGTTAGTTAGACAAAAGATTATCTTATTCCTTTCTGAACTAACAGTTCTGTAGTCCTTACTGACAGTTCTGAACCACGTTTCCGTATTTTACTATTTTTGAGGTCTTTTAGGAGAGAAATAAATAAAAAAATAGTGAATTTCTTACAGGGCCCCAAAATGAGCTCCCTTTTTCCCTAATGCGTGGTAGAGCTGCATTCTACCTAGACCACATCATAGAGCTAGAATGCTTTGAGGTCCAGCTCTACCATGTGGTGGAGCTAGAATGCATTCTTCCAGCTCTACCATGTGGTAGAGCTAGACTTCAATGAATGTAACCGGCTAATGTTGAATGTAACTGTGGTAGAGCTGTATTCTACCTAAACCACATTGTAGATAGAATGCTTTGAGGTCTAGCTCTACCATGTGGTAGAGCTAGACTTCAATGAATGTAACCGGCTAATGTTGAATGTAACTGTGGTAGAGTTGTATTCTACCTAAATCACATTGTAGATAGAATGCTTTGAGGTCTAGCTCTACCATGTGGTGGAGCTAGAATTGCATTTGAGGTCTAGCTCTACCATGTGGTGGAGCTAGAATCGTAGAGGTAGAAAGCTTTGAGGTCTAGCTCTACCATGTGGTAGAGCAAGAATGCATCGATCTAGCTGTGTTCCATACACATCAACAAAACCAATTACTCCAAGAAGAGACCTACTTCACATGACAAGAACCAAGGAGCTAGAATTGCATTTGATCTAGCTCTACCACGTGGCAGAGCTGTATTCTACCTAGACCACGTCGTAGAGCTAGAATGCTTTGAGGTCTAGCTCTCCCATGTGGTGGAGCTAGAATTGCATTTGAGGTCTAGCTCTACCATGTGGTAGAGCTATATTCTATCTAGACCACATCGTAGAGCTAGAATGCTTTGAAGTCCAGCTCTACCATGTCTTGGCGCTAGAATGCATTCTTCTAGCTCTACCATGTGGTAGAGCTAGACTTCAATGAATGTAACCGACTGAGGTTGAATGTAACTGTGGTAGAGCTAGACCTCAAAGCTTTCTACCTCTATGATTCTAGCTCCACCACATGGTAGAGCTAGATCTCAAATGCAATTCTAGCTTCACCACATGGTAGAGCTAGACCTCAAAGCATTCTATCTCAATTACTCCATCTTGGAGCTCTCAATACATTTATTAGTCTTGCTCTACCACATGGTAGAGCTAGATAAATGCATTCTAGCTGGACTTTAAAGTATTCTAGTGCTGGTTTTTTAATGGATATTATCTCTACCAGGTGACAGAGCAAGATTAATAAATGTATTGACCAGAATGCTTTGAAATCTAGCTCTACCATGTGGTGGAGCTAGAATGCATTCTTCTAGCTCTACCATGTGGTAGAGCTAGACTTTAATGAATGTAACCGACTGAGGTTGAATGTAATTGTGGTAGAGCTGTATTCTACCTAAACCACATTGTAGAGATAGAATGCTTTGAGGTCCTGCTCTACCATGTGGTGGAGCTAGAATTGCATTTCAGGTCTAGCGCTACCATGTGGTGGAGCTAGAGTTGTAGAGGTAGAAATCTTTGAGGTCTAGCTCTACCATGTGGTAGAACAAGAATGCATCGATCTAGCTGTGTTCCATACACATCAACAAAACCAATTACTCCAAGAAAAGACCTACTTCACATGACAATAACCAAGAAGCTAGAATTGCATTTGATCTAGCTCTACCACCTGGTAGAGCTGTATTCTACCTAGACCACATCGTAGAGCTAGAATGCTTTGAGGTCCAGTTCTACCATGTGGTGGAGCTAGAATTGCATTCTTCTAGCTCTACCATGTGGTAGAGCTAGACTTCAACGAATGTAATCGGCTGTTGAATGTAATTGTGGTAGAGCTGTATTCTACCTAAACCACATTGTAGAGATAGAATGCTTTGAGGTCTAGCTCTACCATGTGGTAAAGCTAGAATTGCATTTGAGGTCTAGCTCTACCATGTGGCGGAGCTAGAGTCGTAGAGGTAGAAAGCTTTAAGATCTAGCTCTACCATGTGGTAGAGCAAGAATGCATCGATCTAGCTGTGTTACATACACATCAACAAAACCAATTACTCCAAGACGAGACCGACTTCACATGACAAGAACCAAGGAGCTAGAATTGCATTTGATCTAGCTCAACCACGTGGTAGAGCTGTATTCAACCTAGACCACATTGTAGAGCTAGAATGCTTTGAGGTCCAGCTCTACCATGTGGTGGAGCTAGAATTGCATTTGAGGTCTAGCTCTACCATGTGGTAGAGCTAGACTTCAACGAATGTAATCGGCTAAGGTTGAATGTAATTGTGGTAGAGCTAAATTATACCTAAACCACATTGTAGAGATAGAATGCTTTGAGGTCTAGCTCTACCATGTGGTGGAGCTGGAATTGCATTTGAGGTCTAGCTCTACCATGTGGTGGAGCTAGAATCGTAGAGGTAGAAAGCTTTGAGGTCTAGCTCTACCATGTGGTGGAGCTAGAATCGTAGAGGTAGAAAGCTTTGAGGTCTAGCTCTACCATGTGGTAGAGTAAGAATGCATCGATCTAGCTATGTTCCATACACATCAACAAAACCAATTACTCCAAGAAGAGACCTACTTCACATGACAAGAACCAAGGAGCTAGCATTGTATTTGATCTAGATCTACCATGTGGTAGAGCTGTATTCTACCTAGACCACATCGTAGAGCTCGAATGCTGTGAGGTCCAGCTCCACCATGTGGTGGAGCTAGAATGCATTCTTCTAGCTCTACCATGTCGTAGAGCTAGACTTCAATGAATGTAACCAGCTGAGGTTGAATGTAACTATGGTAGAGCTGTATTCTACCTAAACCACATTGTAGAGATAGAATGCTTTGAGGTCTAGCTCTACC
Organism: Cibotium barometz; assembly: GCF_041138505.1. Lineage (NCBI taxonomy): Eukaryota > Viridiplantae > Streptophyta > Polypodiopsida > Cyatheales > Cibotiaceae > Cibotium > Cibotium barometz. The sequence goes on from NC_141086.1 coordinate 34,014,840, forward strand.
ATGTGGTAAGGCTAGAATTGCATTTGAGGTCTAGCTCTACCATGTGGTGGAGCTAGAATGCATTCTTCTAGCTCTACCATGTCGTAGAGCTAGACTTCAATGAATGTAACTGACTGAGGTTAAATGTAACTATGGTAGAGCTGTATTCTACCTAAACCACATTGTAGAGATAGAATGCTTTGAGGTCTAGCTCTACCATGTGGTGGAGCTAGAATTGCATTTGAGGTCTAGCTCTACCATGTGGTGGAGCTAGAATCGTAGAGGTAGAAAGCTTTGAGGTCTAGCTCTACCATCATGTGGTAGAGCAAGAATGCATCGATCTAGCTGTGTTCCATACACATCAACAAAACCAATTACTCCAAGAAGAGACCTACTTCACATGACAATAACCAAGGAGCTAGAATTGCATTTGATCTAGCTCTACCACGTGGTAGAGCTGTATTCTACCTAGACCACATCGTAGAGCTAGAATGCTTTGAGGTCAGCTCCACCATGTGGTGGAGCTAGAATGCATTCTTCTAGCTTTACCATGTGGTAGAGCTAGACTTCAACAAATGTAATCGGCTGAGGTTGAATGTAACTGTGGTAGAGCTGTATTCTACCTAAACCACATTGTAGAGATAGAATGCTTTGAGGTCTAGCTCTACCATGTGGTGGAGCTAGAATTGCATTTGAGGTCTAGCTCTACCATGCCGTGGAGCTAGAATTGTAGAGGTAGAAAGCTTTGAGGTCTAGCACTACCCTATCATAGAGGTAGAAAGCTTTGAGGTCTAGCACTACCCTGTCGTAGAGTAAGAATGCATCGATCTAGCTGTGTTCCATACACATCAACAAAACCAATGCCTCCAAGAAGAGACCTACTTCACATGACAAGAACCAAGGAGCTAGAATTGCATTTGATCTAGCTCTACCATGTGGTAGAGCTATATTCTACCTAGACCACATCGTAGAGCTAGAATGCTTTGAGGTCCACCTCCACCATGTGGTGGAGCTACAATGCATTCTTCTAGCTCTACCATGTAGTAGAGCTAGACTTCAATGAATGTAACTAGCTGAGGTTGAATGTAACTGTGGTAGAGCTGTATTCTACCTAAACCACATTGTAGAGATAGATTTCTTTGAGGTCTAGCTCTACTATGTGGTGGAGCTAGAATTGCATTTGAGGTCTAGCTCTACCATGTGGTGGAGCTAGATTTGTAGAGGTAGAAAGCTTTGAGGTCTAGCTCTACCATGTGGTAGAGAAAGAATGCATCGATCTAGTTGTGTTCCATACACATCAACAAATTTAAAGCAATTACTCCAAGAAGAGACCTACTTCACATGACAAGAACCAAGGAGCTAGAATTGCATTTGATCTAGCTCTACCACGTGGTAGAGCTGTATTCTACCTAGACCACATCATAGAGCTAGAATGCTTTGAGGTCCAGCTCTACCATGTGGTGGATCTAGAATTGCATTTGAGGTCTAGTTCTACCATGTGGAAATGCATTTTATCTAATGTGGTAGAGCTGTATCCAACCTAGACCACATCGTAGAGCTAGAATGCTTTGAGGTCTAGCTCTACCATGTGGTGGATCTAGAATTGCATTTGAGGTCTAGCTCTACCATGTGGTAGAGCTAGAATGCATTGATCTAGCTGTGTACCATGCAAATCAACAAAACCAATTACTCCAAGAAGAGACCATGACGAGAACCAAGGAGCTAGAATTACATTTGATCTAGCTCTACCACGCGGTAGAGCTGTATTCAACCTAGACCACATTTTAGAGCAAGAATGCTTTGAGGTCTAGCTCTACCATGTGGTGGAGCTAGAATTAATTTGAGGTCTAGCTCTATCATGTGGTGAAGCTAGAATGCATCGATCTAGCTGTGTACCATGCGGATTAACAAAATCAATTACTCCAAGAAGAGACCTACTTCACATGACAAGAACCAAGGAGCTAGAATTGCATTTGATCTAGCTCTACCATGTGGCAGAGCTGTATCTAACCTAGACCATATCGTAGAGCTAGAATGTTTTTAGGTCTAGCTCTATCATGTGGTGGAGCTAGAATTGCATTTGAAGTCTAGCTCTACCATGTGGTAGAGCTAGAATGCAGCGATCTAGCTGTGTACCATGTAGATCAACAAAACCAATTATTAGAATTGCATTTGATCTAACTATACCATGTGGTAGAGCTGTATTCTACCTAGACCACATCTTAGAGCTAGAATGCTTCGAGGTCTAGCTCTACCATGTGGTGGAGCTAGAATTGCATTTCAGGTCTAGCTCTACCATGTGGTGGTGGAGCTAGAATTCATCGATCTAGCCAGGTGTACCATGCGGATCAACAAAACCAATTACTCTAAGAAGAGACCAACTACACATGACGACAACCAAGGAGCTAAAATTGCATTTGATCTAGCTCTACCATGTGGTGGAGCTAGAATGCATCGACCACATCGTAGAACTAGAATGCTTTAAGGTCTAGCTCTACCATGTGGTGGAGCTAGAATTGCATTTGAGGTCTAGCTCTACCATGTGGTAGAGCTAGAATGCATTGATCTAGCTGTGTACCATGCAAATCAACAAAATTGTAGAGCAAGAATGCTTTGAGGTCTAGCTCTACCATGTGGTGGAGCTAGAATTAATTTGAGGTCTAGCATGGCAAATGGTGGTAATTTCCAACCGTGGCCCAAACGGTGCCGAAGAGGCATGAAATTTGAATCATGCATGGACAAATGTGTGGCAAGCAACCAAGATCTTTCTTGTTGTGTTCAGATGCGATTCGGACTCATTTCGGACCCAAAAATCTGTTATGGCGATTTTGCACTATCTTCGCCGGTCGGGACCCAACTTTGGCCAACTGGGAGAAGTGATTGTGATGTCCAAATCCATGCACAGAGTGATGTGTACATATAGCGACTTTCCTAGCACAAGTCCATGTGGTCCGTTCTCTGATGGCATCCCCGATCCTTAACTTCTAACTGTCCGAATTCGGGTTCTCGAAAAAGATGCACGAGCGTGCCAAATGGTGGAAATTTCCAACCGTGGCCCAAACGGCGCCGAAGAGGCATGAAAATTGAATCATGCATGGACAAATGTGTGGCAAGCAACCCGGATCTTTCTTGTTGTGTTCAGATGCAATTCGGACTCATTTTAGACCTGAAACTCTGTTATGGCCATTTTGCACTATCTTCGCCAGGACCCAACTTTGACGCACCGAGAGAAGTGATTGCGATGCCCAAATCCATGAATGGAGTGATGTGGACATAGAGCAACTTCCCTAGCACAAGTCCGTGTGGTCCGTTCTTTGAAGGGGTCCCGGATCCTCAACTTCTAACTGTCCGAGTCCGGGTTCTCGAAAAAGATGCACGAGCGTGCCAAATGGGGGAAATTTCCAACAGGGGCCCAAACGGCGCCATAGAGGCATGAAATTCGAATCATGCAAGGACAAATGTGTGGCAAGCAACCCGGATCTTTCTTGTTGTGTTCAGATGCGATTCAGACTCATTTCGGATCCGAAACTCTGTTATGGCGATTTTGCACTGTCTTCGCCGCCGGGACCCAACTTTGATGCACTGGGAGAATCGATTGTGATGTCCAAATCCATGCACGGAGTGATATGGACATAGAGCAACTTCCCTAGCACAAGTCCGTGTGGCCCGTTCTCTGATGGGGTCCTAGATCCTCAACTTCTAAAACTGTCCGAATCCAGGTTCTCGAAAAAGATGCACGAGCGTGCCAAATGGCGGAAATTTCCAACCGTGGGGCCCAAACGGTGCCGAAGAGGCATGAAAATTGAATCATGCATGGACAAATGTGTGGCAAGCAACCCGGATCTTTCTTGTGTTCAGATGTGATTCGGACTCATTTCGGATCCGAAACTCTGTAATGGTGATTTTGCACTATCTTCGTCGAGACCCAACTTTGACGCGCGGGGAGAAGTGATTGCGATGCCCAAATCCATGCACGGAGTGATGTGGACATAGAGCAACCTCCCTAGCATAAGTCCGTGTGGTCTGTTCTCTGATGGGTTCCCAGATCCTCAACTTCTAACTGTCCGAATCCGGGTTCTCGAAAAAGATGCACGAGCCTGTCAAATGGCGTAAATTTCAACCGTGGCTCAAACGGCGCCAAAGAGGCATGAAATTTGAATCATGCATGGACAAATGTGTGGCAAGCAACCCGGATCTTTCTTGTTGTGTTCAGATGCGATTCGGACTCATTTCGGATCCAAAACTCTGTTATGGTAATTTTGCACTATCTTCATCGGGACCCAACTTTGACGCGTTGGGCGAAGTGATTGCGATGCCCAAATCCATGCACGGAGTGATGTGGACATAGAGCAACTTCCCTAGCACAAGTCCATGTGGTCCGTTCTCTGATGGGGTCCCAGATCCTCAACTTCTAACTGTCTGAATCCGGGTTCTCGAAAAAGATGCACGAGCATGGTAAATGGCGGAAATTTCCAACAGTGGTCCAAAACGGGCCGAAGAGGCATAAAATTCGAATCATGCAATGAAAAATGTGTGGCAAGCAACCCGTATCTTTCTTGTTGTGTTCAGATGCAATTCAAACTCATTTCGGATTCGAAACTCTGTTATGTCGATTTTGCACTATCTTCGCCGCCCGGACCCAACTTTGACGCGCTAGGAGAAGTGATTGTGATACCCAAATCCATGCAGGGAGTGATGTGGACATAGAGAAACTTCCCTAGCACAAGTTCGTGTGGTCCGTTCTCTGTCTCATAGATTCTCAACTTCTAACTATCCGAATACCGGTTCTCGAAAAAGATGCACGAGCGTGATAAATGGCGAAAATTTTCAACAGTGGTCCAAACGGTGCCGAATAGGCATGAAAATCAAATCATGCATGGAAAAATGTGTGGCAAGCAACCCGGATCTTTCTTGTTATGTTCAGATGCGATTCAGACTCATTTCGGATCCGAAACTCTGTTATGGCGATTTTGCACTATCTTCGCCGCCGGGACCCAACTTTGATACACTGGGAGAATTGATTGTGATGTCCAAATCCATGCACGGAGTGATATGGACATAGAGCAACTTCCCTAGCACAAGTCCGTGTGGCCCGTTCTCTGATGGGGTCCTAGATCCTCAACTTCTAACTGTCCGAATCCAGGTTCTCGAAAAAGATGCACGAGCGTGCCAAATGGCAGAAATTTCCAACCGTGGGGCCCAAACGGTGCCGAAGAGGCATGAAAATCGAATCATGCATGGACAAATGTGTGGCAAGCAACCCCGATCTTTCTTGTTGTGTTCAGATGCGATTCGGACTCATTTCGGATCCGAAACTCTGTAATGGTGATTTTGCACTATCTTCGTCGAGACCCAACTTTGACGCGCGGGGAGAAGTGATTGCGATGCCCAAATCCATGCACGGAGTGATGTGGACATAGAGCAACTTCCCTAGCACAAGTTCGTGTGGTCTGTTCTCTGATGGGTTCCCAGATCCTCAACTTCTAACTGACCGAATCCGGGTTCTCGAAAAAGATGCACGAGCCTGTCAAATGGCGTAAATTTCAACCGCGGCTCAAACGGCGCCGAAGAGGCATGAAATTCGAATCATGCATGGACAAATGTGTGGCAAGCAACCCGGATCTTTCTTGTTGTGTTCAGATACGATTCGGACTCATTTCGGTGATTTTGCAGTATCTTTGCCGCGGGACCAAACTTTGAAGCATTGGGAGAAGTGATTGCGATGCCCAAATCCATGCATGGAGTGATGTGGACATAGAGAAACTTCCCTATCACAAGTCCGTGTGGTCCGTTCTCTGATGGGGTCCCGGATCCTCAACTTCTATTCGTTCGAATCCGGGTTCTCGAAAAAGATGAATGAGCGTGCCAAATGACGAAAATTTCCAACCGTGGCCCAAATGGCACCGAAAAGGCATGAAATTCAAATCATGCATGGAAAAATGTGTGGCAAGAACCAGATCTAGCTGTGTACCATGCAGATCAACAAAACCAATTACTCTAAGAAGAGACCTACTTCACATGATGAGAACCAAGGAGCTACAATTGCATCCGATCTAGCTCTACCATGTGGTGGAGCTAGAATGCATCGATCTAGCTGTGTACCAGCATATGCAGATCAACAAAATCGATCTTCACATGACAAGAACCAAGAAGCTAGAATTGCATTTGATCTAGCTCTACCACGTGGTAGTGCTGTATCCAACCTAGACCACATCGTAGAGCTAGACTGCTTTGAGGTCTAGCTCTACCACTAGCTCTACCATGTGGTGGAGCTAGAATTGCATTTGAGGTCTAGCTCTACCATGTGGTAGAGCTAGAATGCATTGATCTAGCTGTGTACCATGCAAATCAACAAAACCAATTACTCCAAGAAGAGACCATGACGAGAACCAAGGAAATAAACAAGTGTGTTGAATGGCGCTGGGACCCAACTTTGACGTGATGGGAGAAGTGATTCCGATGCCCAAATCCGTGCACGAAGTGATGTGGACATAGAGCAAATTCCCTAGCACAAGTCCATGTGGTCCGTTCTCTAATGGGGTCCCGGATCCTCAACTTCTAACTGTCCGAATCCGTGTTCTCGAAAAAGATGCATGAGCGTGCCAAGTGGCAGAAATTTTTAACAGGGGCCCAAACGGCACCGAAGAGGCATGAAAATCGAATCATGGATGGACAAATGTGTGGCAAGCAACCCGGATCTTTCTTGTTGTGTTCAGACGTGATTCGCACTCATTTCGGATCCGAAACTCTATTATGGCGATTTTGCACTCTCTTGGCCAGGACCCAACTTTGACGCGCTGGGAGAACTGATTGCGATGCCCAAATCTATGCACGGAGTGATGTGGACATAGAGCAACTTTCCAAGCACAAGTCGGTGTGGTCCGTTCTCTGATGGGGTCCCAGATCCTCAACTTCTAACTGTCAGAATCCGGGTTCTCGAAAAAGAAGCACGAGCGTGCCAAATGGCAGAAATTTCCAACCGTGGCCCAAACGGCGCCGAAGAGGCATGAAAATTGAATCATGCATGGACAAATGTGTGGAAAAAAGCAACCCGGATCTTTCTCGTTGTGTTAAGATACGATTCGGACTCATTTCGGATCCGAAACTTTTTATGGCGATTTTGCACTATCTTCGCTGGGACCCAACTTTGACGCGCTGGGAGAACTGATTGCGATGCCCAAATCCATGCACGGCATGATGTGGACATAGAGAAACTTCCCTAGCAGCACAAGTCAGTGTGGTCCGTTCTCTGATGGGGTCTCAGATCTTCAACTTCTAACTGTCCAAATCTGGGTTCTCGAAAAAGATGCACGAGCATGGTAAATGGCAGAAATTTCCAACAGTGACCCAAACGGTGCCGAAGAGGCATGAAATTCGAATTATGCATGAACAAATGTGTGGCAAGCAACCCGGATCTTTCTTGTTGTGTTCAGATGCGATTTGGACTCATTTCGATCCGAAACTCTATTATGGCAATTTTGCACTATCTTCGTCGAGACCCAACTTTGACGTGCTGGGAGAAGTGATTGTGATGCCCAAATCCATGCACGGAGTGATGTGGACATAGAGAAACTTCCCTAGCACAAGTTCGTGTGGTCCGTTCTCTGATGGGGTTTCGGATCCTCAACTTCTAACTGTCCGAATCCGGGTTCTCGAAAAAGATACATGAGCGTGGTAAATGGCGGAAATTTCCAACAGTGGCCCAAACTGCGCCGAAGAGGCATGAAATTCGAATCATGCAAGGAAAAATGTGTGGCTACAAGATACATAGGTTTGGGCATTGCCAACCATTCTCAACATTTATAGTGTCATTTCATGACACTATAAATGACACTTATTATGCTATCTATCTCATGTGATAGAGAGATTCTAACCTCAAAATGGGATTAACATCCCCTCTACTTGTTAGAGATTCCATCCCCAAAATAACAGGTGCCAAAAATGTTATAGGTTGCACTACCCTTATCCAAATGTAACAAATAATGCTTACCTTAACACATCATGGGAAACTTGCCAGCATCATCCAAGCTCGTATCTCTAAAAACTCCAAGCTCTTCTAGTAGTAGCTAAATCCACTCCTTTACCTCCTTCCTCAAGTTTTAATCATCATGAGGATGTCTCTCCTCATACAAGGACACTCTATCCTCTCTCCTCTCACACTCATGAGTACAAGCATAAGAGGAACATGCACCAAAAATGAAGCTCTCTCTCTCTCTCTCTCTCTCTCTCACACTCATGAGTACAAGCATAAGAGGAACATGCACCAAAAATGAAGCTCTCTCTCTCTCTCTCTCTCTCTCTCTCTCTTAACTCTCTATCTCACATCATAGACATAAGATAAGACTCATCTCAATTGGCACAAAGGGGGATACATAGATTTGGGCATTTCCTCCAGCCATTCTTATATTTCATGACACTTATTATGCTATCTCTCTTATGTAATGGTGGAGAGATGCTAAGTGTTAGACCTTCTACGTGCACTGCATGGGAACCACCCTTAGCCACCATAAATCTTCACCTACCTTGACGACTGGCACCCTTCACCTACCTTGGGCCATCATCTACCTTGGATCTTTTTGTATGAGCCTTTATGTATCATTTTGAGAATCATGGATTTTGACTAAGCATCAATGGAGACTCTTTCTCTCTTTGTTTTTTTCTCTGTGTTTTGTTCCTTTTTCCTGTTTCTTTTTTTTTGGTTTCTCTGCTAGGTCATTTCCCCATTAACACCTTGGCGACCCACGATAGAGAAATCCATAACCCCTTTGGGAGATGAAGCTCTACTTTCTCCAAAATCTTAAGTAGATTATCCTCCCCACAGCTTCCTTCTCCATTGCTTCTTGCACCAGTAGCTCTGCTTCTGCATCCAATGTGTCTATGGCCTCATTTAGCAAAAATTACTTGAGATCGCTCTCTCTGGCTATTGCTATCCTTGCTTTTGGCCACCTAATAACTACACCCTCTCACCCACTATACTCTCGTTGCCTGACAGATTTGATATGAACCTATGACCATTTGCTAGCTCTATAAATTGGTTGTACTTGACAAAAATCATAGGCTGGCCGGCTGGCACGTACTAGCCAATAAGATGGTGAGTCGGGTTCAGTGCGCCCTGGTACTTGGCGGTGTCCTTGATGCATTCCTTAGTATTAGTGAAGGCAACATAAGTGGGGATAGTGCAATGATGCATTCCTTAGTATTAGTGAAGGCAACATAAGTGGGGATAGTGCAGCTGGCCCATGATACCACACTCTGACATAGGAGTAGGTAGTCCTCAGGTTACTGATGAGGAGGTGCTACACTAGCGCTTGACCACCTCACATGCTCGTGAATTGGCTACGTCTGCAAAGCCTTCCTGACCAACGAATAAGCACCACTTCTCAATCCCAGATCACCCAAGGTCAACCATACCAAGGGAAAAGCTCGTTGATGCTATCTACAAACCATATGATAGGAAAAGTTTCAAAGATAATGTGGCTGCTACGTTCAGATTCACTTGAGAAAATCTTTTCCTTGAGAGTATTAAGGCTTTGAGAGACATAGCCTAGCCTTTTTCATCAAGTTCCAGCCTCTGTTCATGCCTCTTCATTGAAAACTCATGATGTTCCAGATGCATTCCTTCACTCACAAGGACTAAGCATACTACGTAAGACCTGATCCTCACAAATCTTCTTGAAGCATAGAAGGATGTTCTAATCGGCAATTGGATTAACCAGCACAAGGAGTGTCCCATCACAACTATTTTCATCGGGTTCCGTCGCAAGGCCGTTCATTTGGCACTATGAGGAGTTCATCATAGTAGGAATCCTACCACTGGGAACATTCTGGCAGAGCTCATCTTGCTCAATGTCTTTTCTCAGAAGGCATGAGATCCTTTGTTTCCCTTTTGTGCCTGAGAAAATTTGGTCCCCTTTTCCTTTAGCCATAACCTCACAAGATTTGTAGTCTAGCCTTGCCATGATCTAGCCTTGCTTGAATGGCTAAAAACAAGAAGAAGGTTCTTGTTGTGTTCAGATGCGATTCGGACTCATTTCGGATCCGAAACTCTGTTATGGCAATTTTGCACTATCTTCACTGGGACCCAACTTTGATGCGCTGGGAGAAGTGATTGAGATCTCCAAATGCATGTACGGAGTGATGTGGACATAGAGCAACTTCCCTAGACAAGTTCGTGTGGTCCGTTCTCTGATGGGAACTGTCCGAATCCGAGTTCTCGAAGAAGATGCACAAGCGTGCCAAATGGCCGAAATTTCCATAACTGTGGCCCAAACGGTGCTGAACAGGCATGAAATTCGAATCATGCATGGACAAATGTGTGGCAAGCAACTCGGATCTTTCTTGTTGTGTTCAGATGCGATTCAGACTCATTTCGGATCCGAAACTCTGTTATGGCGATTTTGCACTATCTTCGCCGCCGCCGAGAAGTGATTGTGATGCTCAAATCCATGCATGGAGTGATGTGGACATAGAGCAACTTCCCTAGCACAAGTCCGTGTGGTCCATTCTCTGATGGGGTCCCGGATCCTCAACTTCTAACTGTCCGAATCCGGGTTCTTGAAAAAGATGCACAAGCATACCAAATGGTGGAAATTTCCAACCGTGGCCCAAACGGCACCGAAGAGGCATGAAATTCGAATCATGCATGGACAAATGTGTGGCAAGCAACCCGGATCTTTCTTGTTGTGTTCAGATACGATTCGGACTCATTTCGGATCCGAAACTCTGTTATGGCAATTTTGCACTATCTTCGCCCCGGCGGGACCCAACTTTGACGCGTTGGGAGAAGTGATTGCGATGCCCAAATCCATGCACGGAGTGATGTGGACATAGAGCAACTTCCCTAGCATAGGTCCGTGTGGTCCGTTCTCTGATGGGGTCCCGGATCCTCAACTTCTAACTGTCCGAATCCGGGTTCTCAAAAAAGATGCACGAGCATGCCAAATGGCGAAATTTCCAACCGTGGCCCAAACGGCGCCGAAGAGGGATGAAATTCGAATCATGCATGGACAAATGTGTGGCAAGCAACCTGGATCTTTCTTGTTGTGTTCAGATGCGATTCGGATTCATTTCGGATCCGAAACCTTGTTATGGCGATTTTGCACTATCTTTGTCGAGAAGTGATTGTGATGCCCAAATCCATGCATGGAGTGATGTGGACATAGAGCAACTTCCCTAGCATAAGTCCGTGTGGTCCGTTCTCTGATGGGTCCCAGATCCTCAACTTCTAACTGTCCGAATCCGAGTTCTCGAAAAAGATGCACGAGCATGCCAAATGGCAAAAATTTCCAACCGTGGCCCAAACGGCACCGAAGAGGCATGAAATTCGAATCATGCATGGACATGTGTGGCAAGCAACCCGGATCTAGCTGTGTACCATGCAGATCAACAAAACCAATTACTTTAAGAAGAGACCTACTTCACATGACAAGAACCAAGGAGCTACAATTGCATCTGATCTAGCTCTATCATGTGGTGGAGCTAGAATGCATCGATCTAGCTGTGTACCATGCAAATCAACAAAATCAATTACTCCAAGAAGAGATCTACTTCACATGACAAGAACCAAGAAGCTATAATTGCATTTGATCTAGCTCTACCACGTGGTAGAGCTGTATCCAACCTAGACCACATCATGTACTAAATCCTCTACATCATGTACTAAATCCATCTGCTAGATCCATATTTCTTGAGATGAGGGCTTGGAGAGTGGATTCGTTTGGGTTATTATCAATGTTACTTCGTCATGGTGTGTTGCCTTCCGACCACTAGTGTCACCTTCTCGTTTTCCCATATCACATTTTCTATACAGCAAAATTTCAATTAAAACCATATTATGAACTATGTTTCAGTATCTTATCATACATTGGGCTCTATGCATTGAGAGATATGTGCACGTGAGATCTCTATGTGCTAAGAGTTCTATGCATTTGAGAGCTCTATGCATTGAGAGCAATGCATAGAGCTCTATGCATTGAGAGCAATGCATAGAGCTCTATGCATTTGAGAGCTCTATGCATTGAGAGCAATGTGTATGTGAGAGATCCATGCATTAAGCTCTTACATGTGAGAGATCTCATGTATTGAGCTCATGCATGTGATCACTCTAGGCATAACAATCTCTCACATGCATGAGCTCAATGCATGTGAACTCTATGTAGCTCTCATGCAAAAGAGCTCTTAATAAATGAGAGCTCTCATGGATAGAGAACTCACATGCATATAGTCTAGATATCATGCAGCGCACGAGAGCTCGTACACTCAATGCAAATAAATGAAAATAAGAGATCTTATGCATAGAGATCTCTTGCAGCCATGAGATCTCTAATGCTCTTATAAAAAACTCCCATAGCACCCTTGTGGGTTGCAACATAAAAAAGAGAGCATTGGGTTTAGAGCTTACCACAACTCGGTAGGTGGTGAGGACCTAACACCAAAGCATGGTCAGGACGTGAGGTCAAGAGAATAACACAATAGAGAATTATTTACATACTTTTATTTACTCTGATGCATGTGTTATCGATTATGCATAGAGGGCTCTCATGCATAGAGGGCTCTCATGCATATAGATCTAGGATATATCTACGCAAGGTGTGAGAGCTCTCATGCATAGAGAGTTTTCATGCATTGTGAGAGATCTTACATAAAGCTCTCAAGCGTGGATCTCAGCCATGAGAGATCCATGCATATAGATCTCATAAATATAGAGCTTTCATTGTGAGAGCTCCCATGCATATAGATTGCAAATCTCATGCATCTAGAGAGCTCTCATGCATATAGAGAGCTCTCATGCTCTCATAAATATAGAGCTTTCATTGTGAGAGCTCCCATGCATATAGATTGCAAATCTCATGCATAGAGAGCTCTCACGCATATAGATCAACTATTATCAAGTGCGAGTCATTGTGAGAGCTCCTATGCATAGAGGGCTGTCATGCATATATATCTCATGCATAGAGGGCTCTCATGCATAGAGGGCTCTCATGCATATATATCTCATGCATGAGAGCTCTTATGCGCTCTCATGCATATAGAGTTATCATACATGAGATCTTATGCATGGAGCTCTCTTGTATTCTAAGAGGTCTCATGCATGAGATCCCTCTTGCATTGTAAGAGCTCTCATGCATTAATAGCTCTCATATGCATAGATCTCTCATATCATGCATGAGAGCTATAGAGATCTTGGTCTTGCACTAGATCTCTCATATCATGCATGAGAGCTATAGAGATCTTGGTCTTGCACTAGAGCTCTCATGCAAAGAGCTAGGTCTTGCATTAAGAGCTCTCATACATAGAGCTCCCATGCATAGAGCTTGGTCTTGCATTAGAGACCTCATTCATAGAGCTAGGTCTTACATTAAGATCTCACAGTCTCATACATAGAGCTCGCATGCATAGAGCTATATCTTGCATTATTATAAGAGTTTCCATGGATAGATCTCATGTATAGAGTGAAAGAGCTCTCATGGCATAGAGCCGGTCTTGCATTCAAAGCTCTCATACATAGATCTCACATGCATAGAGTTAGATCTTGCATTATTATGAGAGCTCTCTTACATACATCTCATGCTAGAGCTATATCTTGCATTATTATAAGAGCTCCCATGGTGGATAGATCTCATGTATAGAGTGAAAGAGCTCTCATGCATAGAGCTAAGTCTTGCATTAAAAAGAGCTCTCATACATAGACATTGCATGCATAGAGTTAGATGCATTTCTCTAGCTCTAGCATGTGGTAGAGCATTCAAATTATCTCGCCCAATTTTAAATTCAAATTATCCTGCCCTTTAAAATTTTAAAATGGTCTTGGTCTTTTTCAAATTTTCCTTGACATCCATGTCGCTTATGTAATACAAACCTACTTTCCCATCTTGTCATTGAACAACTAGCACGTGGACATCACCGCATCCATTATCAAATTCAACGATACAACAAGGTACACATATTTTTGTCTCATATTAAATCATTATCTATGATTAGATTTAAAGTTTTGAACATGTCAATTAAAATTCAAATCATACACATTGACATAGAGTAGAAAATAAAAGCATGCAAGAATTCAAAAAACTAGGAATGGTTGAAGAGAAAAAACCTGATACAGATTTGGGTTGCACTTCTTAGAAAATTAAATGGTGATGTTGAAACTGATACGGGGGAGATTTTGAAGGTATTGAAACTGATACGGGCAGCAGTGAAAAGCTGGTACAGGCCAGTAGAGAGCAAAAGTAGGAGATATTAGAGAGCAGAAGTAGTAGAAATCTACGCAACTTCGGCAAACACTGTAACAGCGACCCCTACAGCCAAGGACGAAAAAACTTCAAAGAATTTCCGACATGAAAGCTCTGGAGAGAATCTGGGAAGGCATCTAAAGCGTCGATGAGAACCGCCCCCTCCACCATACATGAAAACCACCTGTTGTCCAAACTGTGGGGAGGTGCATGGCTGTATTGTTACGCAGTGAACCCTAAACGCTGCAAACAACAGAGCAGGTAGATATAAGTGGGAGAAGTCCTAAACCTAGATGCAGGTGTGTACGGGAAAGAAGAGAGCAGCTGAAGCCAGTCGCATCGCCCAACGAACTTGCGCCATAGAGAGGAGAGCCAGTGACACGGATAAGGTTGCGTGGATGGAAGTTTAAAATTTAAACTTTAAAGTTGTTATATCATAATGGGGTAATTAGAGTTTCTAAAGCCTTAAGTGTCAATGTAAAGGCCCTAACCTTTATGGGGTTATAGGGTTATAATTTATCAAATTTGGAGGGGAAGAGTCTGAACAAGGAGAGTGCATACGAGACCTTAGATCAAAAAGTTTATAATTAATAGGTTTGTTTATATAAATAGGCTTAAAGATATATATAAATAGGCTTATAAGAGGTTTAATAGGTTAACTATAGTAACTTAAAGATATATAAATAGGCTTATAGGTTTAATAGATTAACTATACTAACTATAGGTTTGATTATATAAATAGACTTAAAGATATATATAAATTGGCTTATAGGTTTAATAGGTTCACTATAGTAACTTAAAGTCTATTTATAGTTTATAATTATACTTTATATATCTTATTTATAAACTTTCTATAGCTATATAAATCAAACCTATTTATATATAAACCTATATAATTTAAAGTTTATAAATAACCTATAGTGACTTAAATTTTATACATTAACCTAAAACTATAACTATATAACTTATAGTAACTTAAATTATATTAATATTTATAACTATATAGCTTATTATAGTAACTTATAGTTAATAAAAGCTTATTTTAATGCTACTATATTATAGCTTATTTAATAAATATAACTGTAAGCTTATAAGTTTGATTATAGCTTTTATTATAGGTTAAAGTATATGTATAAATTCAAGGGGATTTTGGTATACAAAGATAGGGCAAGGAAATGTATCCATACTATTGGAGGAATGTTTGAAAGATGTGGTCCTACCTTTTCCTACAATGGATACTTCATTTCTCCAAGACTCATTATGGAGTGCCGTTTGATGGCCAAAGATTATTTTGCAATCTACTATCATGAATGGCAACTTAATTTGATCAAACAAAAGCTATAGCAGTGATCCTCCAATTACAGATGCAATTCCTATAACATTGTCAAGCCCTGAATTTGAAACATTGATTCCTACCATAGATTGCTAGGTATCAAGGACTAGGGAAGATCAATTCACACACAAACCATGATTACATAAACACTTCTATTGCATTGAATGAGAGACTACAAGTTTATATAGATTTTTAGGACTAATGGAGTGTGACCTTTTTTCTAGATCCTTGGTTCTCATCATGTGAAGTAGGTCTCTTCTTGGAGTAATTAGTTTTATTGATCTGCATTAGCTCCACCACATGGTAGAGCTAGACCTCAAATAATTCCAGCTCTACAATGTGGTCTAGGTAGAATACAGCTCTACCACGTGGTAGAATACAGCTCTACCACGTGGTAGAGCAAGATCAAATGCAATTCTAGCTCCTTGGTTCTTGTTGACATGTGAAGTAGGTCTCTTCTTGGAGTAATTGGTTTTGTTGATCTGCATGGTACACAGTTAGATCAATGCATTCTAGCTCCACCACATGGTAGAGCTAGACCTTAAATGCAATTCTAGCTCCACCACATGGTAGAGCTAGACCTCAAAGTAATTAATCTAGCTCTACCACGTAGTAGAGCTGTATTCTACCTAGACCACATCGTAGAACTTTAAGGTCTGGCTCTACCATGTGGTGGAGTTAGAATGCATCAATCTAGCTGTACCATAAACCACATTGTAGACCTAGAATGCCTAGAGGTCTAGCTCTACCATGTGGTGGAGCTAGAATATATCGAACTAGCTCTACTATCTGGTAACTATATCATGTGGTGGAGCTAGAATGCATCAATGTAACTATATCATGTGGTGGAGCTAGAATGCATCAATGTAACTATATCATGTAACGAAGCTAGAATTCATTGATCTAGCTCTACCATGTGTGGTAGAGCTATATCAAAATAATCTATCTAGACACCATGGTATCGCTAGAATGCTTTGAAGTCTAACTCCACCACATAGTAGAGATAGACTTCAATGGGTTCTATCTCTACCATATGATAGAGCTAGTTCTAGCTCGGCCACATGGTAGAGCTATACTTCATGGTAGAGTCTGATGTAGGTTCCAAACTTAAAAAAATTGTTGCTAGATTTGATTAATAGTTTAACAAGTCCAAATGATTATGTGCAAGATGGATTTCCAATCTGGAGGGAGGGTCTACATGATGTTGAACAATGATTCTGTTGGTATTGGCTGCGTGTGTAGAATTGATCCAAATTTTATTTGTAGTGGAACAAAGATTGGTCAAGGAAATGTGTCATTACTTGTGGAGGAATGCTTGAAGGATGTGGAACTACCATTCCCTACAATGGATACCATTTATCTAAAAAATGCATTATGGAGTAATGTTCGTTGGCCAAAAATGCTTTTAAGGCCTTTCACAAGGGAGCTGGAATTTGGAGAGTGGAGTGAAAGATGCAGTGATGCAGATCAAGAAGAGCCTATGGAACCTCCAATTGTAGATGCAATACCGAACATCTCAAGAACTTGACATGCAAATCCGACAATCTTGGAAGAATGAGATGGTTCTTCTAAAGGATGAGAGCATGATGCAAACTATCAATCAAGGGACTATCTTATATGTGATTCCATTTGAATGTGTCAACTTTCAATGATTGTGTGGGTGTGGCTATTGAAAGTGCAAATGAATTTCAAACTATGCCGCAAGTGGATAGTATCACCCTAGTTAAATGGCCTTTTAAACAGCTGACAATGCTGGATGGGAGCCCACCATTACAACACTATGTTCCGCTTATTGGCATGCATGTTGAACATGTTGATGTATGTAATGAGGATAATAATGGAGATGTAACTAATGAGGTTATTGTTGCCCAAACCTCTGCAAAAAGACGCTACACTTTCATAAACAGGATTCCAAAGCAAAGACCACAACCAGCTTCTGCCTTATATATGTCACGTGAATCAGTTCAAAGGATTTCATCCATTGATTGTTGTGCAAAAAAATGTTGTCAACTAATTGATCGTGATGTACTAATGAGGATACGATAAGATTTTTGGGGACAATCTCAGGAGTCTCATACAAATTTTGTATATGATGTGCTTTCTACAGCTTGGCATCGTGATTCAGCTCAAAAAATTAAATATGAATTTAGGTTAAATGGGGTGATTGTTTGTTGTTGCAGAGCATGATATGAGATGCATGGTATACCAAAGACATCCTTTTACCGTTTACAGGGAAAAGTTTGAGTCCGGTGTGTGTCAATACTGCATGGAAACACAGGGGTATTGAGGAGAGGCCTACAACATGCTAGTGAGGCAAGAGCACTACTTGATGAATTTGTGAACATGAACTCCGAGCCTGCGCCACACAAAAGTAGAACAATGCTAGATGGCTCAAGGGAAACCAGGTTGTCGATTCCATCAATATTCAAGCAAGTTGACATTTTAAATGAAATCAACGCAACACTTGAGCAATTGGGACATGAGAAGAGGCTATCAAAGTCATGGTTTAACCTAAATTAAATATGAATTTAGGTTAAATGGGGTGATTGTTTGTTGCAGAGCATGATATGAGATGCATGGTATACCAAAGACATCCTTTTACCGTTTATACAGGGAAAAGTTTGAGTCCGGTGTGTGTCAATACTGCATGGAAACACAGGGGTATTGAGGAGAGGCCTACAACATGCTAGTGAGGCAAGAGCACTACTTGATGAATTTGTGAACATGAACTCCGAGCCTGCGCCACACAAAAGTAGAACAATGCTAGATGGCTCAAGGGAAACCAGGTTGTCGATTCCATCAATATTCAAGCAAGTTGACATTTTAAATGAAGTTAACGCAACACTTGAGCAATTGGGACATGAGAAGAGGCTATCAAAGTCATCGTTTAGTAGAATTTGGAATAAAGAGTACCCACACGTGTCCCTAACAAAGGCAAGTGAGTTCTCCAAGTGCACCTTGTGTAGTGGTCTCAAGGCAAAACTAGAAGCTAAACCTAGTCTAGAAGAAAGAGCAAGGCTCCTCAGTGAAAGAGATATTCACATGCAACAACAACAAAGTTGCAGGAGCTTATACTATGCATGGTGCATATTTTCAGAAACCCAACCACAAAAGTATGTGTGTTAACCTATGACGGACATTGAGACGTACTATGTTTTATGTCATTAATTTAAATATTCTGAGTCATGGGCTAGGCTTGTCGGCACCATATGTTAAGGATAAAGGGATTGGGTGATCGCCAATGAGAGGCGCACCTTGAATATCGGCAGGGTAAGGGTTAGGATCGACCGGCCATGTATGGGCGCCTATGTGTGAACGGCCAAGTCACCTATAAGAGTCAAATGTAACCCTAAAACCCTCATTCTCATGTGTTGAATACAAGAGTGCTCTTGCCTTATCCTCTTGGTTTCCTTCTCCTGCATGTGTGAGAGAGAGAGAGAGAGTGAGTGAGAGCGATCGAGCACTGGACCATAATCCAATTTTTTTTTGAAAATCTAGACCCTTAGGCTAAGGTCCTTTATACTTATTTTCAATTAATTCCAAATGCACATTGGAAAGTTCTTTTTGAATTTCTGTTTCATGGGAAATCATTTTTTATACTAGGAGGATTTTTATATCCAAAAATATCTCAATTTTGGATTACCTCTCTCTAGACATTTTCTCTCTCTAGGTCAAAACAGGTTAAAACAGAATCTTTCTTTTATTTCAAAGAGGAAAATAATTACAAGATCATAAGGGGAGGTTCTTACACCTATACACCTCAAAAGCTAGAGGGAGGAATCTTACATAATTCTTATTCAGAAAAAGGGAATCTGGAATCCTTGGTGTTGAAATATCAAGCTCGTATACAGCTGGAGGATAGCACATGGGTGTTGATGACAGAGTGACAGTATGGTAGATAGATATCGTGTGGTGTGTTTATGACCGCGTCCAGCTGGTCATGTGTGTGTGGACATTACATTAGGTTTACTTTGTAGTGTGGACATAACACTATGTTGTGTTCCCTTTTGTGTGTGTGAGAGAGATGGTGACTATGGCTTCTCTCCTTCTTTATGATTGATGGTTATGGATTAGGGTTTGCTTCTCTTGTGTGTGTTACATCCTGCTTCTGTTTTTTATCATGGTATCAGAGCCAAGAGCTCATTAGCTGAGTTGTGAGAGTGAGTGAGAGAAGAGAGAAGAAGAAGAAAAAGCTGTAAAGGAAGCCATTGGAGCTTGGAGCAAAGGAAAAGCTGTGGAGCACACACCGGCATCAGATCTGAGAGCTAAGGACCATTGGTAAGTGTAGCAAGACCCCCTCTGCGGATTGCAGGTGCCAAAGAGCAGGTTCAGTGAAGATTGAAGTGCATAAAGCAAGTGCAAAATTCTGGTTTTTTCTCTAAGCTTTCATGGAAAGCTTGAAGTGAATGTACTCTTGGCAAATGTATACACAAAGGCACGTGTATTTGAGCTTGCACATGTATTAGCAAAGTGGGCACAAGCAACATACAGAATCTTGAAGCAGATTGATGCATACAGATTTGAGTAAAATCAAGAGAAAGTGGATTTATGCAAAAGTTTCTGGTTTTTTTACAAAAACAGTGGACATACCCCCCGTGGAGGATCAATTGCAGGAGCTAGGGGCAAAATTGAGCTAAACCCTTCAAGAGCAAGGTAGTTTAGGTCATTGCTAAGAAGCTTGTCACTTCAATTGTGATTTCCCCTCTCTCTACAGCCCACAGGAGCAGGCGGCGCATGAAGATGCAGGTTCTTGGACAGTTTACAAAGACTCTAGTCTAATTCACTCATTTGGTCACCAAAGTGAATGCTTTAAAGCTTGGGGAGTTTAGCAAAACATTGCTAAGTTCTTGTGATGCTTGGTTGCAGCTCATTTCATGTATTTGGAGCTCATTGAAGTGATTTATCAGAGGTGTGCAGGTTTGCAGAAAGTCTGTCCAGAAACAGAGCAGTTTTAATCAAGGCATTAATCTTTGTCTATATCAAATTGGCCTAATTCCTTTGGTACAAGTAGAGTCCTATGCGTTGCTAAACTTTTGAATCAAAAAGTTTTGGATTTGGAGAATATTTGAAGGAGATAGAGCAATTTTAGTGAGAGGTGGTACCTGACAGATGCAGAAAAATTCAAACCAGAGGTTACAAAAATTGGTGGTTCTCATTCCCCTTGAAGAATTGGATCAAACCCTTCTAGGATATGTTGGAGCAATGTGTTGGGAAGCCATTTCAAGTTGAATCATTGCATTTGGACAAGATTTGAAGGATTTAGAGCAAGATCTTTGACTGGTTCTCTGGCGAGAAAAAAAACCTGAAAATTTTTTTTTGAAGGAGTATCATTTGGTTTCAACTTTGATCGAGTGTACATTGTTGGTGAATCATTGTGGGATGTTAATGCACACAATTTGCAAGCATTTGATGTGATTTGGAGAGATTTGGAGCATTACAGGTACATACATTGTAATCGAAAGGGTACATCTACTCTATTTTTTTGCAATAATGGGAGATGGTCCGATATACAGATTGTTGGCGAGAAGCTTGACCGCACTAACTTTCAAGTGTGGAAGTTTCGAATGACGAGTTTTTTGAAAGGCAAAGGTTTATGGAGTCTCGTCTCGGAGGAAGACCCGGAGCCATACTTACCTCCTCAACCAAATAATGCTCAGTTTACTGGCTCACAAGCAATGGGTAGAGCGGTCTTCGAAAGTGTTGCATTATTTTTCAATATGTGTAACAGATAGATGCCTTGCTCATTCACATCCAAGATGCAGATACACCGAAAGAAGCATGGGCTATATTGTGCCGAATGTATGAGACAGACACTGGTGCAAGGAAAATACAACTAAAGCAACAGATTCACAGTGTAACACGAAGGAATAGGAATAAACATGAGTATGTTCAGGAAATCAAGGGTTATGCAGACTCCTTGTCATTGATCCATGCCCCAATAGATGATGATGATTTGGTTGCTCTCACATTGCGTGGTTTAGGCAAAGAATACAAATCTTTTGACACTTCCATCTCAGTAAGATTGGGAGGAATGCCAGACTTTAATGAGCTTGTGTCATTGCTCATTGTGGAAGAATTGAAGCTTGGCCTTGGTGGTATGAGTGTTACAGGTGGTGCATCCTCGTCAAGCAATGATGAACATGCAAGGAATCAGGCTTTTTACTCATCTAGGGGCTTTCGAGGCAGGGGGAGATTTACCCCTCGAGGCCGTGGAGAACGTGGTTGGAATGACAGGTCTACTCAACCACAATCAAATCAGAATTTTCAGAATTCACAGTCATCATTTGGATCACGTGGAGGTCGTGGATTTCAATCCCATAGGGGGAGATTTGGAACAGGTGCACATGGTAGAGGACGATGGCAAGGTCCTCAACAAAATTTGAATGGGATTGAATGTTACTATTGTGGCAAACTTGGACATTTGGCAAAAGATTGTTACAAAAAGCAGAATGATGTGAGGAATGGAAGACTACAACATGGAAATTATTCATCTACCAGTAACAATGATGGGAGTTCAAATCATCTTTTTGCAATGAAGCATGTTATGGGGACAATGGAGTCTCAGAATGCTCGAGATGAGTCATGGTATATGGATTCAGGTGCTTCAAACCACATGACATGTCATGGTGAGTGGTTTGAGAAGATGCAACCATTGGATACAAATGGTTATGTGGTCACAGGAGATGATACTCAGCATCTTATAACACATGTTGGCAGTGTGCCTTTGAAGATGCATGATGGAAATGTGAAAAATATGTCAGAAGTGTTATATGTACCATCCATTACAAAGAGTTTGGCATCAGTAGGCCAAATGGTTGAGCAGGGATTACAAGTAAGATTCAATGAGAAAGGCTGTTTTGTGGAAGATTTTAAGCATGGCTGTAGATTGATTGCCAAGGGCAAGAAGGAAGGAAGGTTGTTCAAATTGGATGCAGGCATACCAGAATTGAGTTCAGCCATGTTTTCAAAGAGCAATGGGATTGTGCAGGACATTGACATGTGGCACAAGAGGATTGGACATGTCAATATACAGAGATTAAAGAACATGCAAACAAGAGGCATTGTCAGTGGATTGCCTCGATTCAAATATGATGGACATATGCATGTTTGTGAAGCCTGTCAGTTTGGAAAGCAGGCAAGGTTGAGGTTTCCTAGAGAAGGAAACATGAGTAATAGACCACTTGAAATAGTGCACAGTGATGTATGGGGCCCAGCACAAAACCCATCTATCAAAGGAAGTCTATACTATGTGACATTTATAGATGACTTCAGCAGGATGACATGGATATATTTTTTGAGAGAGAAGAGTGAAGTGCTGGAAAAATTCATGGATTTCAAAGCTCTTGTAGAAAAACAATATGGCTGTTGGATTAAGTGTCTGAGAACAAATGGAGGTGGTGAATACACCTCAAAAGCCTTTGAGCATTTCTTGCGGAAGCATGGGATAAGAAGACAGTTGACATGCAGGTATACACCTCAGCAGAATGGTGTGGCTGAGAGAAAGAATCGAGTCATATGTGAAGTGGCAAGGGCAATGCTCAATGAAAAGAGCATGCCAGATTACTATTGGGCAGAAGCATGTGCTACTGCAGTGTATATCCTGAACAAAACACCTACAGTAGCCATTCATGGAAGCACGCCAGAGATGCGGCTTACAGGTTATAGGCCAGATATTGGACATCTGAAAGTCTTTGGATGTGTAGCTTATGTTCATGTGCCTGATGAAAGAAGACGGAAGTTGGATCCTAAGGCAGAGAAATGTGTATTTGTTGGATATGCACAGGATCGAAAGGCTTACAAATGTTATAACCCTCAAACTAGACAAGTAGTCATCTCACGAGATGTGGTGTTTGATGAGCTTGCTAGTTGGTACAAAGCAAGAGATGAGGGAGTCATTGACACACTTGAGGCTAATGTACCTGTGAACTTGCCATCACAAGCAAGTTCTAGCTCTACTACTATGTCTGGGCCAGCAGCAGAAGCTGAGAGTAGTAGCAGTGTACGTCCATGGTCAGGACGATTGAGGCATGAGAGTGCGAGCACTGGGAGTAGTGCTATGGATAAAGGCAAGAAGAAAGTCGAAGGAATTGGAATCACAGGCTATGAGTCCTCTAGCTCAGAGAGTTTGGATGAGGAGCTCGGGATACCTGTTGTACGCACACCTGGTGCTAGGCAGGACAGATATGTGCCACCACATGCCAGAGTTACAGGTGTACAGAGTGATCCGCATGCATTGCGGAGATCCCAGAGAGTCAGATATCCAGTTTGAAAGATTGACATATAGGGATTTTGCTATGCATTATGCATACATGACATCTATGGTAAAGCATGTGGAACCTACATGCTATTCAGAGGCTATTGGAGAGCATGTATGGCAGAAAGCCATGGATGAAGAGATGGATGCTTTGGACAAAAATGATACATGGGAATTGGCTGAGTTACCTAAAGGAAAGAATGCAATTGGATGCAAATGGGTGTATAAGGTAAAGTGCAAGCAGCCTAGAGAGACATAAGGCAAGGCTGGTCGCTAAAGGATATGCACAAACTTATGGTCTTGATTATGATGAAACTTTCAGCCCAGTGGCTAAAATGGCTACAGTGAGGTCTATCATTGCATTAGCAGCACAAAAAGGTTGGGCTTTACATCAAATGGATGTAAAAAATGCTTTCTTGAATGGTGATCTACAAGAAGAGGTGTACATGGAACAGCCAGAAGGTTATGTACATCCAAAATATTCGACTTTTGTTTGCAGGTTAAAGAAAGCACTCTATGGTTTGAAGCAAGCACCTCGTGCTTGGAGTGACAAGATCAGCAGATATCTTGTCAGTATTGGATTTGTGGTTGGAAATGCAGACTCTTCACTTTATGTGAAGAAGACACATGATGGTATTGTGATGATAGTCATTTATGTTGATGATCTGATTATCACAGGTGATTGTGGGAAAGGCATTGATGAGGTTAAGGCCTCTTTATGCAAAGAGTTTGATATGAAAGACCTTGGTGATTTGAGGTTCTTTCTTGGCATTGAGGTGATTAGAACAGGCAAGGGTATATGGTTGGTGCAAAGGCAATATGCACTTGACATGCTGGCAAAGTATGGTATGACAGCATGCAAACCAATGTTGACACCATTAGAGCAAAACATGAAGCTTAGGGCTGATTTGGGTGATGAGCTTGATGATATCACCATGTATAGGCAAATGGTTGGTAGCCTTATCTACATGACCATTACGAGGCCAGATCTCAGTTATGCAGTTGGTTTGGTGAGTCAGTTTATGCAGAGTCCTCGTAAACCTCACTTGGATGCTGTGAGACGGATTTTGAGATATGTCAAAACTACCGCGCATTATGGTCTTTTCTATGAGGCAGGAAAAGACATGAATGTCTATGGATATACAGATGCAGATTGGGCCGGTAGTGCATATGACAGGAGATCTACCAGTGGCTATGTTTTCAGCCTTGGTAGTGGAGCTGTGAGTTGGAGCAGTAAAAAGCAACCTACAGTTGCTTTATCTACCACAGAGGCAGAGTACCGTGGAGCAGCCATAGCTGCATGTGAGGCTATGTGGTTGAAGAAGTTGCTAGATGATGTCAGGTTACAGAGTGATATGAGAGTTGTCATTCATTGTGACAACATGAGTAGTATTCAGCTTGCTAGCAACCCAGTTTATCATGCCAGGACCAAACATATTGAGGTCCACTATCATTTCATCAGAGAGAAGGTGCTAGATGGGCATGTTGATTTGACATATGTGTAGACAGATGAGCAGGTTGCAGATATCTTTACCAAAGCACTTGGTAAAGATAAGTTCGAGTATTTCCGTACTAGATTGGGAGTCCTAGAGATGGACATGTCGAGCTTGAGGGGGAGTGTTGAAATATCAAGCTCGTATACAGCTGGAGGATAGCACATGGGTGCTGACAGAGTGACAGTATGGTAGATAGATATCGTGTGGTGTGTTTATGACCGCGTCCAGCTGGTCATGTGTGTGTGGACATTACATTAGGTTTACTTTGTAGTGTGGACATAACACTATGTTGTGTTCCCTTTTGTGTGTGTGAGAGAGATGGTGACTATGGCTTCTCTCCTTCTTTATGATTGATGGTTATGGTTTTCTTCTCTTGTGTGTGTTACATCCTGCTTCTGTTTTTTATCACTTGGGAGGATCAAGGATCCAGTGAGTAAACGGAAGTTTAGATTTAGTTCTCATTAATGAAGCTTAAGGAATGAAAATACAATATGTAAATGCTCTTTTTGAGTTTTTACTATTCAATTCTGATAAGGTTTATTTCCCTTTTTAAACCTTCAACAACACTCTGATACTACGTAGATTCAATGGGATCGAGAAAAATTACCTTTAACTAGGCCAAGCAATTGGCAGAAACTTAGAAAAGTCTTATCGGTAGTATTGAAAGTAGAAAACGGTACTAAAAGTGGATGTGATAAGATGTGATAAGATGTGATGTGGAGCTGAATGAATGTAAATGGATGCGATGTGATTAGATGAGATGTGAATGTGATAAGAGGAGATGTGAATGCGATGTGATAAGATGTGAATGTGATGTGAGGAGATGTGAGTGGATGTGATGTGAGATAAATAGATGTCGATGTGAAAGTGATGAGATGTGATGATATGTGAATGGATGAGATGTGATGTGGATGCAATGAATGTGATGGATTTGAATGGGTGTGATGGATGTGAATGGACGTGATGGATGTGAATGGGTGTAATGAGATGTGAATGGGTGTGATGAGATATGAATGGATGTGATGAGATGTGAATGGATGTGATGAGATGTGATGAGATATGAATGGATGTGATGAGAGGTGATGAGATGTGAATGGATGCGATGAGATGTCAATGGATGTGAGTGTGATGTGATGATATCTGAATAGATGTGGTGAGATGCGGTGAGATGTGAATGTGACATAATGAGATGGGAATGGATGTGATGTGATGTGAATGGATGTGATGTGATGTGATGTGGCTCTAGATAGATGTGAATGGATGTGATGTGATGTGAATGTGATATGATGAGATGTAAATGGATGTGAATGTGATGTGATGATATCTGAATGGATGTGGTAAAAATGCGATGAGATGTGAATGTGACGTAATGAGATGGGAATGGATGTGATGTGATGTGAATGGATGTGATGTGGATCTGGGTAGATGTGAATGGAGGTGATGTGATGTGAATGTGATATGATGAGATGTAAATGGATATGAATGTGATGTGAGGGTGAGACGTGAATGTGACGTAATGAGATGGGAATGGATGTGATGTGATGTGAATGGATGTGATGTGGATCTGGGTAGATATGAATGGATGTGATGTGGATCTGGGTAGATGTGAATGGATGTGATGTGATGTGAATGTGATATGATGAGATGTAAATGGATGTGAATGTGATGTGATGAGATGTGAATGGATGAGATGTGATGTGGATGGATGTGATGCGATGAGATATGGATCTGAATGAATATAAGTGGATGTGATGTAATGTGAATGGATGGATGAGATGTAAGGTGGATGAATGTGATGAGATGTGGACCTGGATAGATGTGAATGGATGACATGTGATGTGGATAGATGTGATATGATGTGATGTGGATCTAGGTAGATGTGAATGAATGGATGAGATGTGATGTGAATGGATGTGATGTGATGTGGATCTAGGTAGATGTGAATGGATGAGATGTGATGTGAATGGATGTGATGTGGTTGATCTTGCTGATCTTCAATGGAGAGTCCATCTGGATTTTTTTATGTGATTATATTTTTGGGTACTATGAGCTAGGAACTATTGAAAAGGCCCCTGAGTGAACAGGTGGTGAGCGTTCTGGTTGCCAATGATGCCATAGGTACACCGATGAAGGAATGATTGGAAATTAGAATTCAAGCTAGATATTTTGGAGGATTATGATCAGTGATACTATGGTTTCATTAAAAGATTGTTTAAAAGACAACTGAATCTGTGAAACAGGTAATTTCATATTGGGTGTGTAAGTGGTGTGACTATCTTGAAGTTTGCTTGAAGCACTGGCTAGGGGGCCTGGGAACTCTTTTCCTCCCTAGTACCCAGGGCAAAACATAACCAAATTCCTAAATGGATCCTATCACTACAGTGGTTGGGCGGTTGGCTAACCCATGGGATTGGATGGGGTTAGGCTAGACTAATGGATCCCTAAAATGAGACTCAATTCTGTTAAGTTACGATAGTTGAAGTAAACCCCAGATAACCCTTGTTCTATGGAAAAGAATCAACGGTTGTGCCTCTTGATGAGGAAAAAAGTGTTGGACTCTATGATCCAAGTACAAGTCTCTTCCTTGATCTGACCATGAGACTTACGGGTTCGGTCGGATCAGTTTGGTTAGTGATGACCTTGACTACGTTAGAATAAAATATCCTGGAGGAAACGCCTATGTCTGTTGGGTGAGGGAAGTTTTTCCGGGTTCAGTTTTGGAAGAACCGAGGGATTAGTCTCTTGTCCGGATATCCGTTGGGCGAGGACCCGAGTGAGAGGCTCTACGCCCTACACAAAGAAGTGCTACTTCCACTGCTAGCACTCCAGATTTCGTTACACACGGAGGGGGTAGGGATCTTTTACTAAATGCCATTGGGATTGGATTTCATAATATTCAAATCTCTTAACATGTTTGGGATGTCAATTGGCACACATACTTGATGCTTATGCCATGGTTGTTATTCATTGGATTGCCTATACTTACATGGATTCCATGGTAAGGGCATATAGTTGATGTTGGGATGCTATTGGAGAGAGCATTACATGGATCATGTAATGGGTCAAATGAAGAATCATATGATATGTGCCATAATTTTGTATAGCATGAGTTCGTACACTCAATTGTAATTGAACCCCTACTTCCACTCTTCTATTCAAGCTATTTCCATTGTAGAATCTATAGTTTGTGGTAGAGGAGTACCTTGGCATATAGGCAGAGAGACCAAGGGGAGAGTTTTCTTGAATCTCCCTTGCCATGAGTGCCATGGTAAAGTGGTAAGGGAGAGGATTAGGTACATGGCAAGAAAGACGTGGCCCAAACCCTTGCCCTCGGATATCAAACTTTGGTAAGGGGATTGGAAGAGCTTGGATAGGAGATCGGCAACCTTGACATCGACCTCCAAGTGTGAAAAATTGATGTATTTTGATGTAGTAAAGTTTTGGCAAAGAGTGGGCATAGCATTACAATTGAAATTCATTTCTAGGGTGACATTTCACATTGATTGGTTGATAGAGTAATGAGAATTACTTATCTAAAGGCCACCCAAGATGGTTTCCTTAAGGTCAAGAATGAACCTCGAATTCACATTCTATTTTTATCCCCTTAATGAGAATAGTGAAAATACCCCAAATGTCAATGTATTCTCCCCAATAGGATCCATCACAACAATGTGTCTAGTATTGATTGGAGATTGTCTCAAAGATACCCAAATTTCCTCAAATACGATATTATGAATAGCTTTAGGACTAATCACAACTTTTTGTTATTCACAACATTTTTTCCCATCCGGGGAAATTTGGCCAAGTTTAACAAACTCCTAAAAATTTGGAATCATGGACATCTTAGTTTTTCTTTTAAATTTAGTTTTAGTTTCCCATTGACTTTTAGACATACACATTCTTCATTCCCTAGTTCACTCATAAATACTTGGTCAAAGGCATAATTATCCTTACTCCTCTTAACATTATCAAGAGTGCTAATATGGCACCTAGTGTGTACATTGGCATTGTAGGTCCTCTAACCTTACAAAGACTTCCTTGAAGGCTAGAAAATTTCTTGGAAATTCAACTTAGGCATTAGAACTCCCTTATATACAGTCTTTAAGGTCTTGAGAAAATGCACGTTTAGATTATAGGGGTGCAAAGATACAAGCTCTATCATCAACTTTGGAGGGTAAGAGTGTATCTCCTAATATGAATCTATAACGGCGTGTTTTAAGTTTACTCTCAATCACAACCGTATACTAACTTGTAGTATCCATATATTCTTCCTATTCTCATGCTTCAAAAGACTTGGAATGAAAATTGACACTCCTCTTCTTTTTGTGTTTGGGTTGCTTTTACAAATTTGATATTATGTGATTCATAAAACATGTAATCCAATCACAAATTCAACAATCATAAGCATGGTTTCTTGAGCTTTTTATTGTGCCTTGATAAGAATATTCTCATCTTGGAGTTATGGGGACTGGGTTTTAGTGCCTGGATTGGAATGATGGGCTGGGGTTTTGTACTGTTAATACGGGCACTAAGGGAGGTGTTGGGACATTATTTCATCTTTTGATTCACCTTGGATCCCCTTTTTCTTTCCCATATGACAAGAACAAACTTTTTTTTGAACACTTGTAGAAAGTGCTGCACATGTGGATTTTGTGGTTTATGGGAAGATTTTGAGGTGGATGCTTCAACATGGTGTGTGGCCTTTACTTCTTTTGGAGTTATGTCTTCTATAAGACTCTTTCGCTTGTCATAAGGTGCCTTAACCTTTCCACTTTGCGTTTTCCTTAGCTCTCTTGGCTTTAGGAGTATATTTTTGGTTGCATGTTTTAATACATTCTCCTTCACCCCATGTGTAGGAGTCATTTATTGCAAGCTTTTTGGATTTTTCTTCGCTTGAAAGTGGGTATATAATTTCTATGCATTGGATTGGTTTGGTTTGGGGCAAGGGAACTTGATGTGTGCATGGGATTCCTTGGATTTGAGGTAGCATTTTTATTATTGTTACACACTGTGATGTGTCATGTCCCAAATGTTGCACACTACTATAATGTGCCATGACCCAAATGTTATAACATTTTTATTGTTGTTGTGCACATTGTGATGTATAATGACCCAAAATTTTATAATGATGGAGGTATAGGCATTCTAGCAAAGGGTATAGACATTGTGAGTTTGGCTGATACTTTTAGAAATCTACACAACACATTACTTGTTTCCCAAATTGAAGAGGTGTTACTGGTGGTGGTGGTCGATCTATTGAGTTTATCCCCTTTTTGGAATTACTTTCCAAAGTTTTCAAGAAAGGTTGTGTAGAATTATATGATTAACGATCAAATACCAATTTCTGTATAGCCCTTAGTTCTACTGGTTTAAGATCAATTTCTCTTTAGCCTTTTCTTCTATGATAAACATTTGACAGAGAAATTTCTCCATAGCCCTTGCTTCTACTAGTTAAGATCAATTTCTCTTTAGCCCTTGCTTCTACTGGTTAAAATGAGGAGTATTTCATTTCATAATTCCTCAATCATGTTGATGCCTAAATGGATTCCTTCTTTGCAACATTAATAAAAAGAATCTAAGTTTGAGACTATGATCAGGTTTTGTGCAAACAATTTCTCTTCAATCCCATGAGGAAACATCATTGAATTTCTAATAGTACTCACATTATGAGTTTAAGATTATCATGCACAAGATGTAAACCGTTAAAGTCTCCTCATGTTTTTGCTCTATCGTGTAGAGTTCTATTACTACCTTCCATTGCTAAAGAATCCATAGATAAAGTTTATCTTCAAAGTTCTGAAATTACCTCAATAATAGGTATCAAAGTGATGAATCATCAACTGGACTTCCTGCTGAGCATAGATTCAATGCATGTACCTTTGTGGGGCAATTCAGATTTTCAAAAGCTTCACATTGCTGATCAAACAATTGCATAAATTGAATAGGATCAATAGATCCATCATATCTACATATGAGCTTGGAAATCTCTAGCCACGATTCTTACATATTTACATATGAGCTTGGAAATCTCTACAGCCAATGTTCTTCTAGATGAGTCACTTGGTCCATGTGCATTCCAATATCATTTATAAGAGATTGAGACTTGTTATGGGGTTAACAAAGGATCAATCACTAGGGAATAGGAGTCACCAAGGGTGTGAACCCATGTAGCACATGCATAGATATATATATGATGGGTCAAGCATGGTAGATGTGATTGGAAGTTGTACTTGAGGCATGGACCTCAAGGGTTGATAGATTTTAAAGCTATTGGATTTAACCCCTTGAGGCATGGACCTCAAGGGTTGATAGATTTTAAAGCTATTGGATTTAACCCCTTCAAGGGTATGTGTAATCCCCCTTGAGGCATGGACCTCAAGGGTTGATAGATTTTAAAGCTATTGGATTTAACCCCTTCAAGGGTATGTGTAATCCCCCTGGGTTGGCCATGGCTTGCATTGTGTTGAAGGATGCTCCTTGATGAGCTGGTGCACATTTTTTTCTTTGTTTGATTTTTGGAGCTTATAATTTGTTGGGATAATTTTTTAAAGTTTTATAGTTTGTTTAGATTTTTGAGGTTCTATATATTTTATGTGTTTTTGTCTTGGCTTGGTATGAGAAGAGAGACTAATTTGTGTGCGAATAGCCTCTTAAATGAAGTACAAATGTTTAGACAATCCAATTTAGGTCTGAAAGACTTCTAAAATTAAGCATAAATGCTTAGAAATGCATATGGTTTGAGTTTGAGACAATTTATCTCTCTATGTTTCTATATATGTATACAGTCATGGGTGCACCTGCATGTGATAAGGAGTCCCTAATTTAGGCCTAAGCAAAGCATGGTCAAACTTATAACCCAACTAATTACCTTGCTCAACAACTCCAACCATGTATATAGCCAAAAGTAACCCTTGATAAATTTGCATAGTTCTTATATCTAGAATGGAATTCAAGGATAGATACGACCTATTCTACACAACCTGTTCTATAACACAACTTATTCTACATGACCTAGTCTACACAATCTATTCTTATCTAGAATAGAATTCAAGGATAGACACGGCCTATTCTACATGGCCTTCTCAAGTTACATTTCGTAAAACGGTTGATCTTAGGAAAACACTCTTATGGCATGTGTTTGAGTAGACCCTTGATTACAAGCATGAGCACAACATGGCATAGCTTCCAAAGTCTGGCAAAGTTTAGGTTCCTTTGCAACAAGGACCCCTATTTAAAATATAAATGAAATTTGTATAAAAACATGACTATCGCATTCTAAATTACAAGCATAATGCATACTTAGAATGAATGCACATATTTGGAAAAAAAAAGTGAGGTTTAACGAGAACAATATGTCGTGTGTGTGTGTGTGTGTGTGTGTGTGTACAACCAATCTACAATGTTAAGAAAAATCTCATGGCCAATGATCAGCTTTATACTCTCTAGACTTTTATGCAAAGTAAACAATAAGATGCCTCCATGAATATATAAGTGTAGGTGGGTTGGCACTTATTCCTCTTATATAAATCTAAAATTATAGAAAATTGGGTGAATGCTTTCAAAAAATGCCCTAAAATATCCAAAATTGGGCAAGTATTTTCTAAAACCCTTCAAAATGGCCAAAATTTGGGTGAATGTTTTAAGATACCAGGCAAATTTTTTGGGGGGAGAAACCCCAAAAATAGCCAATTGGTGAAGATTAGACCCTTTTTTTCCTTGCTTGTATGTCTCCCCATAAATGTACATGAGACTAGTAAATTTGATTGTGAAAAGCATTAGTACTAGGACTTGTGTAAAGTATTAGTATACTAGGACTTGTGTTGTAGTGGATTAGCCTGATATAAAAATAAAACCTTTATAATATTAGTGTGATCCGTAGCCCATATAAATGGAATTCATAGAGGCAAAAAAGAAATAGCACGTGTGTGTACACATATGCAGACATGCGCACACACACCTATGCACATATGTGTGTGTACACATATACATACATGTGCACACACACATATGCGCATATGTATACACAAGCAATTGCATATTGCTTCAACAGTTTGAAAGTTACAACATGGCAAAAAATGTTAAATAATTGAAATTTAAGAGTTGTAGATAAGCCATAGCCTTGAACATAATATCTTAAATTGCTACATTAAAAATTTCAAAATCTAACCTTGGTTGTGTGGGATTTGACCCAAAAAAAAGGGGAAACTACAACTCATTAATGATAGCTTTAAAAAAAGTGGAATGGCAAGAAACATGTTCTAGTAGTGTTTCAAAGTTGTAGTACTAAGAGTTTAATGTGATAAAGAGTTATGTTACAGACTTTGATAGCCATGCATGAACCTTTTTAATGTATCATCTTGCTTTTAATTATCATCATACATTTCAAAGATGGGAGTTAGATAGAAAAATTACATCACACTATTGTGCACATATTTTCCATTTGATCTAGTCAAATGAATGCAAACATTAGTACGTATGATGACACAAACTAAGGCTAGGCAAAATATAATATCCCATGCTTATTTAGGTAAGGCAAAAAGCAAGGCCAAGCTACCAAAACAAGGCTCAAATAGCAAGAGATAAGATTGTTTCAAAATTCAAAGTGTGGTTCAATATTTGAACTTATAAACCATGCCTGCATAAAAGCTAACCCAAAAAAAATGCTATCCACCATTTCTTCATGTTCTCAACATGCCTCCTAACCTATGGAAATCGAAGACATCGAGAGGATGCAAGAGAATAATAAATGTTTGAAGCTTCTCATAATGAAGAGATGCCAATGGAGCATAAACTCTAACATAATATTTGCAATTCTTGAAGCTTTAAAAACAAACCTACACTTTTGTTTTTTTTAAGGTTTCAAATCTTATGGATGTTACATTTCATATGGAGATTTGAGATGATGAGTGTAGTTTACTATTTTCCATTACTCCTAAGATATTTGATGACCAAAATCATTTTTCATGTAGCCTAGAACATTTGAATATGTGGAGTTTTGAGATGAATGAACCTTTTTTTTTTGTGCTATCATAGGGATTCACTCATAAGGGTATGCCATATTTTAACCTAGAGCCCACTACCCATCTCGAATTGATAAAAGAGCTCAAAATTTTCAAGAAATAGTTATGTTTCGATAAAGATGCGTTTGGAGAAAATCATTCTCTTATGCAACCAATTTCGAGAAGATTAGAGTACGGCTCAACAAAAATAGTTTCCATAACAATGGTTTGGACGTATACTAAATAAAGACAGCTTTGAGAATTGTTTAATAGCCACATTCCTTTTGGTTGGCATTTCCCTAGGCCTTGGTCATAGATTCCTATTTTTATATTGGCCATAGGGCAGACTCCATAGATTGGTGTGTCTGTGCCAAAGTGATGCCATTTAGGTTAGTGCCAA
This sequence comes from Cibotium barometz, assembly GCF_041138505.1. Classification (NCBI taxonomy): domain Eukaryota; kingdom Viridiplantae; phylum Streptophyta; class Polypodiopsida; order Cyatheales; family Cibotiaceae; genus Cibotium; species Cibotium barometz. The sequence continues at coordinate 34,049,529 of NC_141086.1, forward strand.
TGTGATGCCATTTAGGTCAGTGTGTTCGTGCCAATTTGTTTTGTTTTACGAGCCGAGGTTTACATGGCACAAAATGTATCCCGTAATTTGGGTTGGTGTGTTCGTGCCAATGTGATGCACATAATGGAGATTTGGGTAGCAGCCTTTTGTTGTTGATGAATTGTTTTTTCTCTCTTTTGCAAATTGCATGGCTTGGTGGCATGTCTTGATGGTATCTAGGTTGTCCCGAAAAGCAGCCACAAGCCAAGACACGTGGAATCTAATGATCCTTTTGTGTTTAAGGAGATCCTACTTAAAAAGCCCAATTCTAAAGTCAATTGCAATCAAAATAATGTTAAATAAGACGAGGGCTAAATAGCGAAAATGGGGATTTTGGTAAATAATATAATTGTTAAATAGCAAACATGGAGGGATGCGTAATATATTATAAGATCTCTCGCTCACGAGCACGTTTTGGCACGCGTGGAGACGTGCTTTTTTATTGGACCCCGTACTAGAATAAACCGCAATACCTTTTGAACAAATTCTAAAAAGCTTATGCCAGGTCAAAAGTGTTAAGAGGATCTTACACGCACATGTATATAATGCGTGCGTGTATTATATATATATATATACACACACATATATATAATAATAATGTGTATTATACATATATATATATCTATACACACACTTACATCCATCTCTCTTTCTCCCTTTAGAGATATATAGAAATATACATACATACATGTATATGTGTACATATACATACATATACACCCAATTCTGTTTTCATGTATAAATGTATGCTCACTCAACTTATAGCTTATAGTTTTAGAATATGTTTTTGAAAATATATCTAAAAAATACATTAATAATATTCTTAACTTTATTCTTATAAACATTTCTCATTTTGCTTTGGGTAAAATATTGGATGCATGCCGAACCAAAGCTAAAATGGCAGAGTAAATCTACAAAGCTTACTCTCTTATAATTCGTATTCACCAAATTATACTTGGTATTTTGATATATATATATATATATATACATGTATTTGTGTATATATGTACGTGTGGACAAAGTCTACGATGTGGGTGCATGCATTTGCAAGGTGACAATTTCAAACAAATGAAATTAGTATGTTTTTCACGCGCAGGTGGAACAGTCAACGCAGGTTAGTTGGGTTAGTCAACACACGAGTTCCGGCTTTTGATCGGTGCATGCACACGTGTGCATTTTAGAGCAAATATAGAAATTTGCCAACGCAAATTGTAGATTTGAGAGTCTCTGGGGGGCGGTTATGATCGATAAGCTCACTAATTAGTGTGAGGATTACCGTAGGATTATGCCTAATGAAATTATAATTGTGCGTTTAAGGTTGGGATAAGCCGTGAATAGAACCTAACAGTAATTAGTGCGCGCACGTGCGCACCCCCCCCCCCCCCCCCCCACACACACTTTTCCACGTTCTCTGAAGAAAGAAGGAACGTTCTTTCACGCAAGAAGGCAATTTCCAAGCAGCAGCGGTGGCAGCCCTCACTTCACATGCTAATAAAGAAGCACTCCCAGCGCTGATTTTGTTCTTTCAGAGGTGCTTCTAATTCCTTGCCCTTCACCACTTTGCTTTGCTTTTGTGTCTCAGTGACCTTCCTTCACCCCTTCGCTTCTGCTCCTTCGTGATCTCTAACCATGTATAACCAGCCTCGCCTCTCAGTCCGCACTTCTGCCACCCAACCCCCGCCTTTTGATCCGCCTCACGAGATTCTCTCTGTCGATGATCTCCTCGACCACACATGGCACTACGAGTGTGTGGTTAGCCCTAGCTATTCCGCAGTACTGCAAATCTCTGAATTAATGGCTAAATCATCATTATCACCATCTTCCTCTTCCACAAAGCGTGCTAAATCATCATTGTCTCCATCTTCCTCGTCCACTAAGCCTGCTAACTCGTCATTATTATCACCATCTTCCTCTTCCACTTCGCCTGCTAATCTCCCCAAATTATCCATAGAATCCAGCACAGGGTATGTGAGCTTGGCCAGCTTTATCAATATTGACAATATTGACTCTAGAAGCAATAGAAGAAATTCTACCACTGCACAAGGCTTTAATAACTCTAGAAAGCTCAGCAAACCCACCACCGCATTATCCAAGTGTAGAGATAGAAAGGCCAAATTAAGTCGTGATGACCCATCTCGGATCAGCTTTTACGCTGGCTGCCTAGCAGTTGATTGAAGGGCTATCAGCGTCTTGATTCATCAGGGATTTAAGTGCTACTCAAGGGGCTGCTAGCAATAAAAGCTTCTAAGTCCTCAAAGATCAAATGCTTGATCTTGAGGACTTAGACGTTGTTTATTAAACATCTCCATGTACGAAACTCGGAGCAATTAGCAAGCAATTATCAAGACGTTATTATCATTATAAACCACAGAAATCAGAGACCTTCAAGTGAGAGCAATTTTAAGGATTACATGGGCATGCCCGGCAGCTTCATCAATACATACACACACACACACAAACAAAGGGTCACCTAGTCCTTGTCCTCTACTCACCTTATATTATTGCACATAGTTTGGCACATACGTTCTAACTTTTTTGTCGCTTCGTTCATCTTGAGAAATATATATGCTATTTATTACAGCCATTGAATGGGCAATGCATTCACAACTCTTTCTATAACATCTTCTCTCTCTCTCTCTCTCTCTCTCTCTCTCTCTCTCTCTCTCCCCCCATTAGTGCATGCATGCATGTGTGAATGTGTGTGTGCATAGATGCATGCACGTGCATGTGTGTGTGTGTGAGTGTGCGCGCGCTCGCAATTTTCTTTTGGCTAGCAAGAGGACTGTTTGCATCTTTGATAATAATCAGGTTGGGTCCACAAAAGTGGATAAGGACATAGGAATTAAGCGTATAGTCAAGAGGTATTGTAAAGGGCATATGCTAAAGGGTGGGTGCACTAGATGGATAGGAGGGGGTGTGATATTTGGTATTGCTAAAGGTAGGCTCATAGAATTGTAGGACATTTAATAGGGTTTGCACCCTATTAATCAAAGGTAGGCTCTTGGAGCATAGATTTATTAGTATAGTTAATAGGGTGCAAAGCACCCCATTAATCAAAGCAACATATAGTCTCAAATGGAGCATCCTTTGTATGAAAGTATTTTTCATGTCATTGATTTCACTTTTTGGTGGGTGAAGGCGAATAATTACAAAATTGGAATAGCATTTGCTAGACATCATGTTCCACATACCCAAAGGAAAAATATATTTAACTATATATGTATCTTATTTCTATAAGCAAGAAGGTATTTAAAAAATTGGAATAGCATTTGACAGACATCATGTTCAACATAACAAAAGAAAGCACACATTTAACTATATATGTTTCTGTGAGCAAGAAGGTGTAGAACCTTGCTTAGATCGATCTTTCTTTTTGAGACATGTGCACGAGTGTTTTATTCTCTCTATACCACATGGAGGAGTCGTGTATAAACAACCTTTTTTGTGGGTGAAGATGAATATTTACAAAATTGGAATAGCATTTGATAGATATCATGTTCCACATACCAAAATAAAATATATATTTACGTATATATGTATCTCTTATGTTTGTGAGCAAGAATGTGTAGAACCTTGCTTAGATCTTTCTTCCCTTTTGAGCCATGTGTACGAGTGTTTCCTTCTCTCTATGCCGCATAGAGGAGTCACGTGTAAGCTTACATATGCCATCTGAAAGTTATAGTCTTCAGCTATATGTACAACCCCATGATCTCTACATGCTCTCCTTTATCACTTGTGCATGAGAACCACTATAGCCCTTGAGTGTCACACCCCTTTGTGGGAAAACTACCATCATACCTGTTTTTCACAACTATACCCTTTTTCCCCATTACACAAAATGCTAGCCTACACTTGCATCTCTTTAAGACTATGCACCATATGGTGTAACATAATCCACACAACTTTATGGCGTAATATAGATTGATGTGTGCACCTTAGAAAGAGAGGTGATTTTTCTTTATGGGTTTTCTTCTAAGCTTTTGACAACAAATGGGAAATTCCTTCAATGATCTGTTTGCAATATGAGAACTTGAATAGTGACACAAAATGTTATAGATTTTGGATATTTTCATCAAGGAAATGGAGAATTTGACTAAATGACTAAGCAATAAATAGGGAAAAGTTACCTTTGTGTTTATGATATGGAAACTTAGATATCAACATACAAAAAATGTTTGATGGGAAGATGCATGGTAAGGGTAATCACTTTTGTTCACTCTCAAGGAAAACAGGACATTGACGCAAGAAGCAAAACTCATGGGTGGGGTATCTCGATCGAGATATCAACATCACTAATAGCTTGACATGTGTCCCTTGAGCCAGTAGCCCAATATCTCAATTGAGATACCAACCACTGCCACGCTAGCCTCGAAAGGGTTCATGTATCTTGATATAACAGTCCATGTCACTAAAACACGTCACCACTACTTTGATATCTCAATCGTTCGTTCGACAAGATATTAAGTCAATTGGGATCCATGTCAATGCCACAAGGGATCTCGATCGACATATGCATAATTGCCCACTCAAATGTGCATTCAACATGTATTGTGCCATGCCCCTCATGATCCTAAACGTCCTTAAAATATCTCAACGAGATACTTTATTGCCATCTCGAAAGTCCACATATCTCGAACGAGATATGGAAATGTGATCTACTATGATGCTACCTTAGTCAGTTATATATCTTGATCGAGATATGTGGCAAGGATCTCAGCCGTTCATGCACCTTGATCAAGATACGTGGATGTAATCAGAGTCGTTCATGTATTTTGATTGAGATACCTTCAACAAATCTAAGCCGTTCATTTTACCAACCCTAAAACCATGTATAAATCTACGCCATTCATTTTGCAAACCCTAAAAATTATGCCACGTAACCTCAAACGAGATTATAAAAGCCCTAAGTTTTTTTTTTTGCTCATTCTCTTACATCGTTCTCATTGTTCCACTCTTCCTTTGTGTTCACTCTTGGATTGAAGTGCCATTAGTGGTGATTCAATCCAACATTAGTGGTGTTTTGAAGCTTCATTAGTGCTAGATTAGTATTTTCTTAGCACTAGTCATTAGAGATTTATTAGTGCTAGATTAGTACTTTCTTAGCACTAGTCATTCGACCTTTCACATTAGCCTTTTACATTAGCTTGCCCATTTGTGTTAGGCTTAGGGTCTAGCATGGAGTTATGCAAGGAGGCCGCTCTTCTATTGTGGACCTCAACATAGAGATAGACCGTGAGCTAGTGGCTATCTGTAGGAGTGCTAGAGACACACCATCTACTTTACATATCATGTCGGACTTGGAGGCAATGCTCTCATCCCTTGGTTCATGATATTATTTATGTAGATGAGTGGATAGGAAATCACGATATTGCTCCAGTATCACATGGCTTGACATATCGTCAGGTGGTGATCTTGGCCTATTATATAGATAGAGCATACTTGGATCTTTTTATTGATAGAGACATGGGATACAGCATCATGAGGTAGGGAATCCCCTTACTATTTCATGGTATTTGCATCCTCATATAGTGGCACATATCCATTAATATGTTGTTGCATATGGGAGCATGTCGAACAACTGCCAGATTCCCATCTACTTTGCAAAGCAATTGTATGCAAAGTTTGTCTTGGGGGAGCAGGATGGCTACACTAGCCATCAGCGCAACAATGGTGTTGGTCGAGGTCGTCTCCACCGGGGGACTAGGGGAGTGGCCTACGTGTAGTTGTTGCAGACCCACCATTTATACCTTTGTAAAATTGTATACTATTGAGGCACTAGGCGCTCAGGTCAACCCAATGATGGTAATGGTCGAGGTCGTCTCCAAAGGACTAGGGGAGGTGGCCTACATATAGTTTTTGTAGACCCACCATTTATACCTTTGTCTACTATTGAGGCACTAGGCGCTCATGTGGGGGGAGATCGATGTACGTGCGTAGTACCATTGAGAGCATCCACCACATGGTGTGTCTTTTTGCATGATCAATGCCGATAATGCCGAGGTATTTATACATATTCATTGCTTCTATAGGTTTTTCATAGTTGTCTAGTTTTTTATTTTTATCTTTATATCTACTTTTCTATATTTTTTAAACTAATGGTGATTGATTTTGTCACATAGGGTCCCACATCTACGAGCAAAAGACTTACATAGGAGCTGTAGGAGGCGAGAGCAGAGATTGACCATATTAGAGCAACATTACATAAGGTAGAGGCAACCACTATAGACGTATGTCAGCGGGTGTGAGAGATATTGAAATCGAGCTAGTAGGTCTATCTCTTTGTAATTAGAAGATTTATAATCAAGGTCTAAACTTATAAATTTTTTAAGTTATACCTAATTAGAGAGAATAATCAATTTTTTGTATACTTTACTTTTTAAGCAGGTCACGGCAAAGGCATAAAGTGCTATAACTAAGGTAGAGTAGCATAGAATCATGGAGAGGATTGCCTAGCACAGTGCGGAGAGTAGTTCATCCTACATATTCGAGGGTTCTGTAAGTCTTCCAACGTGACACTTCCTTTATATCCTCAGCTAGTTTACAAAGGTTTTTCGGTGACCTATCTCTCAAGATACATAACCATTTCTCCATGTGGCTTGTTACGCTCTATGTCTTGAGGATATGGATGCGATTGGAGGATATTCTCTCGAATGTGGACATTTTTTCCATTTCTCCTACATCACTCAAGAGCTAGTACATTTCTTGGCATGTCCCTCTTGCCGGAGCACTAGCAACATATAGAGTTATCGTCATTGACGACCTTCACCTAGGCTTCGCTTGTGTTGATGCTAGGACTGGCAAGCCTCTGGATTTTACATCAGCCACCACCACTAGTGACTTATGAGTTGATGCAATCGAGGATAGAATTCAGGAGCCAAGGTAACATAGCTCTATTGAGGGAAGTACGCACAAGCTTGATGGATACCAAAGAGTCCTTTAGGAGAGCAGGCTCCTTATAGCACATGAGCATGTGGGTGGTGGTGGTCCCAGTGGCACCTTGGGTGATGGTGATGGCAATAGTGCTACTTAACATGAGCAGTGTGTCCTTGAGGAGCTATACATAGTGGGTAGGCGTGGATCATAACTTATTACAGTGGCCCCTAAGGCGATGGTGGTGGCAGTAGTACTGCTTCACATGAGAAGCATGTCCTCAGAGGAGCTTACATGCATAGAGTAGAGACACATACCAAAGCTAATTACAAAATTTAGGTTTATAGACAAAGATGTCTTATAGTAGCATGACGTTGAGAGAGGGAGTGGGTGCTGTATCAGGTTATCGGACTTGTGAGCTCTGATGTACACTACCACTAGCCCATGATCTTGCCTTTGAGGTAGACCTACCCCCCCATAGAGATTCAAGAACCCTATAGTCTCGGCATAGCCTCCTAGAGGTGCACAGCATCCTCAATGTGCACATTGAGCACCAGTCAACATCAGAGATAACAATATTAATTGAGTGCCTGTTGATATAGTGACTAAAATTAGACTAGCTAGGTTAGCTTACTTACGTTGTACTTAGATTTATTGACAGTGACTAAGCTTAGACTAGATGGGTTAGCTCACTTACATTATACTTTGATCTACTGAGACAGTGGCTAAACCCAGACTAGCTGGGTTAGCTCACTTACATTATACTTTGATCTACTGAGACAGTGGCTAAACCCATACTAGCTGGGTTAGCTCACATTATGATGTCCTTTTAGTTAATGTTTATATATTTTATAAGTTATGTCTTCATTGAGGATCATTACGTGTTCATGGTTTATGGATTTTTTTCATTGCACTTCTGCTATCATATTGTATATTGAAAAATCGTGCTCTTCCCCCATCCCATCATGCCCAAACATTGTCCATTGATGGGATGAAACTTTGCAAGCATGTCGGAGGACCCTGCCCACATACTTGCAGAGTTTGGTCACCATTGAACGATGTTTAATATGCCAAGTAGTGTTTAGTGTGCATTTTTCAAGTCCCTTATTGTTCGAGAGGCCTTGAAAAATCCCTCTCTTTCCCATGCCATCATACCCAAAACATTATCCATTGTTGGTGATAATACTGTGGGGCGACCCCTCCACATCCTTGCAAAGTTTGGTCACTATTATACAATGTTTCATATGTCAAGTAGTGCCCAGTGTGCATTTTTAAGTCTCCCAGACTTTGCAAGCATGTGCGGGGGAGACTCTCCCACACATGTTTACAAAGTGTGGTGCTCACCATCGGACAATATTTCATATGTCAAGTAGCGCCCAATGTGTTGCCCCCCCCCCCAACACACGTTTACAAAGTTTGATCACCATCGGATAATATTTCATATGTCGCCCAAAGTGCATTTTCAAGTCTCTTAGTGCATTTTCACCATCTTGATATGTCAAGTAGCACCTAGTGTGCATGTTTCAAGTCTCTTAGTGCATTTTCACCATCTTGGTATGTCAAGTAGCACCTAGCGTGCATGTTTCAAGTCTCCTAATGATCGAGAGACATTGAAAAATCCTACTCTTTCTCATGCCATCATACCTAAACAACATCTAATTAGTGATGGAACTTTGTAAGCATGTGGGGAAGCCCCTCCCCCACATGCTCGCAAATTTTGGTCACACCATTAGATAATATTTGATATGTTAAGTAGTTCCCAATGTGCATTTTTCAAATCTCCTAGTGCTTGAGAGGCCTTAAAAATCCCACTCTTTCCCATGCCATCATACCCAAACTTCGTGCGTTGGTGATGAAACTTTGCAAGCATGTGGAGGAATGCCCCCACCCCCCACATGCTTGAAAAGTTTGGTCTCACCATGGGACGATGTTTGATATCTCAAGTAGCACCTAGTGTGCATTTTTCAAGTCTCTTAGTTCTCAAGAGGCCTTGAAAAATCTCGCTCTTTCCCATGACATCATAACAAAACATCATCTGATGTTTTGTTTTGTTGACCAAAATTTGCAAGCATGTGGGCCCCCCCACATGCTTGTAAAGTTTGGTCCATCGTCCCAAACGATGTTTGGGAATGATGGCATGAGGAAGAGCACAATTTTTCAAGGCCTCTCAAGCACTAGGAGACTTGAAAAATGCACACTAGGTGTGTGCTCCTTGACATATCAAACATCACCCACCTCCTCCCCCCCACATGCTTACAAAATTTGGTCACCACCCATCAGACGTTTCATGTATGTCAAGTAACGTCCACTGTGCATTTTTCAAGTCTCCTAGTGCTCAAGAGGCCTTGAAAATTCCTATGCCATCATACCCAAACATCATCCATTTGTGAACTAAACATCGTCCATTCGTGACCCAAACATCGTCCATTCATGAGACCAAACCTTGCAAGCATGTGGGGTGGAACCCCCCATATGCTTGCAAAGTTTGGTCACCATTGAATGATGTTTGATATATCAAGTAGTGCCCAATGTGCTAAAATTTACAAGCATGTGGGAGGGACCATCTTAGGACAAATAAATAACAATTTAAATCTCAAAATAAAGTTGGTATTCAAAATAAAAGAGACACTTAGTTGGAGCCATGATCAATAGAACATAATCAAGATTAACCACACTGATAAAGTACAAAGATAAAATCGAGGTAGAAGAAATGTCAACATGAGCAAATACAAAATGCCTCTAAAAGTACAACCATGAAATGAACAAAAGTACTCTGATGTGGTAAGTAGACTCCCTCTCTCCCTCTCTAGATCTTAAATACTCCAGAATGCTCTCTCCCTCTCTAGATCTTAAATGCTCCAGAATGCTCTCATGGTCAACCACTCAAAGCCAAAAACATGAGCGAGATCTATGTTTTTTACTTTGTACTCGGTCAAGAGTGAGCTTGATCATAAGCGCTAGATGAGAGTACTCGGTCAAGAGTGAGCTTGATCATAAGCGCTAGATGAGAGTACTGAAATGCCTCTAACTCCCACTACCACCACCGACTGCTAGAACTCAAGACTCCCTCGACGATGTTCGATTCTGGTAGAATCGGCCTACCATAATCATGATGTTGGCATCAAAAGAAGACCCATGATCATTTGTCGTATCCAGGGTGGTCAAGGATGCACTTTGGCCTAGTGCAACTCATGAGATAGTAGTCTACTCCCTTGCTATTGCCCTCATCGACAATAACGGCAAATACATCACCCTCCTGTAGCAAATTTGTATAGTTGGCCATGAACATAGGACCAATGTGAATATGACAACACTCGATATGAAGGATGCTCAGGAGAGAGCACTATCTATATCCATACATCTACCTATCCTCTCGAGGAACAATCTGACCAATCACCATCCATACATACTCCACAAAAGTATGCAAATCATCATGTGTGAAAATCTTGGGGGTTGCCATGCACATTCTTCTGATGGAATGCAAACCCAAGGTGCTTAGTATTGTGTCACAATCATGTGGGCCTCTACGGTCAATAAAGCCACCATCCACACACCAAAAAATCCTTCTAACAATCTAAGCATCACGTGAGGGATAGGATGAGGCTAGGCTTAAAATGCATCATTTACATTACATTAAGCATTAGGAAGCATTTCAATTAAAGTTTTGCTCTCTTTTGTCTTTTTTACATAGATGCTAATTTTGGCACTTCCAATGAGTTTTTTTATGTGTTTGAGTAGATTGTAGTGTTAGCATCTATTTTACTTAGCTTAATCATCAAAGAAAATCTTAAAAAAATAAAACTCTTTAGTGAAGAGAGAGTAGAAAACCTAAAAAATAGAGGTTTTAGTGGTTGTTGGGTTAATGTAAGCAGAGAAAAAGAGATTAGGAGTGTATAGTGTATGTTGATGCATTATTGCACCAAATTAATACACAAAACTTATAAAATTAAGGATTCTAGATCTTTTGTGTATAAGAGAAGACCTCATTATTAGGAGCCTAATTAATTATTTATTATTTGTTAATAAACAACTAATTAACATACACTCTTGTGAGCATAGAGTGTATGTTAATGAACTATTGCACTAGATTAATACACAAAACTCATAAAATTAAAGATTCTAGCTCTCTTGTGTGCATAAAAGAAGAGCTCATTATTAGGAGCCTAATTAATTATTTATTATTTTTTTAATTCACACATTAGCTAATACACATGCCTTAGTAATTCATTGGTCAATCCAAAGATGTGCTTAATTGTGTGAAATACTTGGCGATTAGTGATTAATTAAGGCTTCTTAATCAATCCAAAAAGGAAAAAAATTTAGTGAAAGGTTAATCTCGAATGAACTCTTAATCACTTTTTTCACAACTCATTAATGGCTAATGAGCATTCAATGTGAAGATTCCTTGTGAGTTGGATAGAATCTACTTTTAGGTGGTATTTATGATGTTTAAAAGGTGTGTAAGAGGGTGTCATAAAAGTGTTGACTTTTTTCTCAACTTGCCTTTTTGGGAAAAACCTCTTGCACCCCTAACTTGAAACTCAAGTTAGAGGTATAAGAGGTGTGTAAGAGGGTGTCATAAAGTGTCGACTTTTCTCTCCCACTTGCCTTTTTAGAAAAATCTCTTACACCCCTAACTTGAAATTCAAAACCACTCCCTCCACACAAACTAGATCCTTAAAACTAGTATAAAAACTCAGACTTAAGGGAGAAAAAAGAGATATTCATGTCAAGGGCAGCGTGAAAGATTAAAAAAAACATTCACACGGGTGAAAAACTTAGTTTTTCACATCCATGAAAAACTTTAAAAACAAAAAAATTGAGATACTCATGCTGACTTTGGCATGAAAAACCAGAGAAATTCACGCCAAAAAAATTTCACAAAAATCATTCTGTGATTTGAGGAATTGCCTCACCAAGTCAAAAAAATCTTGTCTTAAAATTTAAAGTCATGACAACTAACATTTTTTACGGTTGTGAATATCTCAAGTTTTTATTTATTGATATTGTTGAGGTATCTACATGAGCTACATTGATTATCTAAGTCCATTGGAAGTAAAATTGATCTTTAAAAAAAGCATAAAAAATCAAGGTTTTTCATGGCCATGATTATCTCTGTGCACGCGTGAAAAACTAGGGGGTTAAAAAAGTTAAAAAAGAGTATAAAAGTAGTCCTTGTTTGCGAGCCCGTATCTCCAAACTGTGAGGCTAGTGACATGTTCAAGTACACATCTCCAAGATTGTTTTGGGCTCTTTAAACCTTTCTTTGAGCAGAACAAGCCGATTTCCATCGTTTTGGTCTGTCACAAACGTGCTAATATCAGAACTCAATCTAATAGTAGTTAAAACCTACCAACCCTTGAGGCCCATGCCTTAAGTGAAATCCCCATCACATTTGCCATAAATTGGACCAATCTTATGCCTCGAGTTGTGCCACTAGGTTTTAAACATGGTGATGCAACTCCCACAGTGATGCAACTCATCCTATACCAAATATAACAACTAGTCATAATTTATTGAAAATGCTCAGAGTTGGTACCCCACCAACCTCGCAACCCCTAGATGCCCATATTAAGCTATAAAAATTCTAGGAAGGGAGTTGCAAAAGGATTACATGGTGCTTTAACCAATAGACTCGCACATGACCCAAAGGAGTCGTCTAGAATCATGACTATAAAAATTTCCGAGATCATGGGTAAATATAATGGATTTACTGATCTTGTTCAATTCATGCAAATGTTTGAGCAATGATGTGAAGCATTTGGAAATCCAAATTGCTCCACCAAGGTGCGTGCATTGAGTAGGCAAGGCCAGTAGATGGTTCATCACGTTGATGCTTATGATTAAGGCAAATTTCAAAACTCTAAAGATTGCCTTTCTCTATGGATTCCCTAGATAAGGCCCTAGGTGAAGTGTAACAATAATGAAATTCTATATGATAAAGTGGGCCTGAGGAAACTGTACAAGATTACATCGTACGTATAAGAACCCAAAGCTCATAATGTGAGGATTGGGCGAAACTTAATGCTGCACAAATGAATCGATGTGTCCTCTTAGGATTAAAGAAAAACACTTTGCACAATTTAATCATGGTCTCAAATCAAGATTCTTTTGATCAATGTTGTAAAGAAGCAATCGACTAAGACGATAACATGATGGAAGATACCATTGAGGTGGACACTTCCCTCGTCTCAGCCAGTGAAAGTAAGGAGAAAAGATATCCTAATTTATGATACATCCATAGAAGAATTCTATGTGCCTTGCTTGAAAACTTTGGAAGTCACTACAAGAAAGGGGATGAGTTAGATTGTCAACAGCCTTTATGGCCCCTTTCTCTTGCAAACATAATGTGTTGTGCACATTGTGGGAACCACCATCCCAATTCACATTACATGTACTCTAAGTTAGTTTTTCTATATTACCATGATTGTAAGGCTTTTGATCATGACTTTATAATGTGTGTATTCACATACAATAAGTGCATAACAATCACTTCAAGACCAAGGAGCCCCATGCACACATTTAGTCTCCATGACTCAAATCGAATAAAACCAAGAAGTAGTTAAATAGATAATGCAATACTTCTATTGTTGTGTGGACTACACAATTGTATATTGCCCAGTGTGTGGAATGCGCCTATAGTTCTTGACACCACACGTCCCATGTGTGAACAATGTGCCATGCATGTCTTCCATTTGTGATCGCATTGATGCCATACCGTCGAAAAGGGCGCTTTGCAAGTCCTCCATCTGTTGTTGAAGATTTCGACGACATACTTATCTATAGCAAACATGAGGAAGTGCATTTGAAGCACGTGAAAGAGGTTTTGGAGGTCTTGAGGCAAAACAAGTTGTATGTTAAGGAGACAAAATGTACCTTCATGGCACATGAGGTGGAATATTTGGGTCACATTGTGAGCAAGGATGGCATTTGTGTGGATCCAAAGAAAGTGGAATGTATTAGGAATTGGCCGGTTCCTTCAAACACTACTCAATTGAGGGGATTTTTGGGGTTATCTTCATTCTATAGGCGCTTTATTGCCCACTATGCAGAAATTGCAGCCCCAATGACGGACAAATTGAAGAAGGAAACCTTCTTTTGGGATGCCATTGCCAACAAAAGCTTTGAAGATATGAAGAAGATGCTCACATCAGCACCTATTTTGGTATGTCCAGACTTCACCAAACCTTTTACAATAAGGGCGGATGCAAGTGGAAGAGGGATTGGTGCGGTACTTTACCAAGACCATGGAGTCATTGCTTATGAAAGTAGAAAGCTGAATGACAAAGAAAGAGAACTCCATGTGTATGAGCAAGAGATGATTGCTATACTCCATGCTATCAAGAAATGGCACCATTACTTATATGGGAGTCATTTTTATGTGAGAAGTGATCATAGGGTGCTGAAGTATTTCCTCACACAACCCAATTTGTCTCCTAAGCAAAGAAGGTGGGTAGCAACACTACAAAACTATGATTTTGAAATCACATACACAAAGGGCAAAGAAAATGTGGTTGCCGATTCCTTGTCTCGTATGTGGGCCTGGTCATTGTATGCTATTTCTGAGGTGCATAAAGATTTGATCATGGAGATACAAGAAGAGTACTTGTTTGATGGAGAAACCTCACAAATAGTGCAGAAATTACAGCAAGGTGTATGTGAAGAATTACCCCATTATGAGCTGAAAAATGGTCTCCTCTACTACAAAGGAAAAGTCTACTTGGTTCCTACTTCATCAATTATCAAGAAGATCATGGAAGAGATGCATTGTACTCCTATGGCTGGTCATTTGGGTGTCTACAAAACCTTTGATGCAATAAGGAAAAGTTTCTTTTGGAAGGGGATGTGGAAGAGCATTCATGCTTATGTAAGTGGGTGCCGGTCATGTGAATTGAACAAGGATCCTACACATAAACCGGGAGGTTTGCTTCAGCCATTGCCCATTCCCGAAGGCAAATGGAGTCATATATCAATGGATTTCATTACTAACCTTCCGCGCACAAAGAAAGGGTGGGACAGCTTGTATGTTGTGGTGGATAGATTGACCAAAGTGGCCCATTTCATTCCTTCCAAGGTCACATATTCAGCCCAAAATGTTGCCAAGCAATTTGTTGATGGGGTTTTCAAGTTGCATGGTATGCCGTCACAAATTGTGAGTGATCGCGATGTCAAATTCATGAGCACTTTTTGGAGAACATTGTTTGAATATATGGGAACCAAGCTCACTCCAAGCACCGCCTATCATCCCGAAACCAATGGTCAAACAGAAAGAGTAAACAAATGGGTGGAAACATATCTACGCCACTATTGTCATGATACTCAAAGCACATGGGATGATTGGTTACCTTTGGCTGAGTTTGCTTACAACTCAACATATCATGTGAGCATTGGCATGTCACCCTTTGAGGCTTTATATGGTTACAAGGTCAATTTGCCTATGTTGGTGGGTACATATGAGACTTCTAACCATAATGCCAAGGAGGAAGCTGAAAGGATGCAAGCTTTGTTGCAACAATGCAAAAGTAATTTGAAGGTTGCACAAGAGAAAATGAGACAATATGCCAATGTTCATCGAAGACCATTGGAATTCAAACTGGGAGATTGGGTTCTTTTGAGAATACCAAAGTCAAGATATGCGTCTTTGAAGGGAAGCACCAACACCAAACTAGCTCATCGCTATTATGGTCCTTATCAAGTGATACGAAGAGTTGGGGAGGTTGCATATCAACTCTTACTTCCATCTACAACAAAGATTCATGATGTGTTTCATGTCTCTCACTTGAAAGGATATGTGGGTATGATCGATCAAATGGTTGATGAGTTACCTCCAATGAATGAAGAGGGAATGATTGAATACATTCCAGAAGCTATCTTGGGTACAAGGAAAAAGGTACTTCGCACTCGTACCTTGGTGGAGTATCTTGTTCAATGGAAAGGTTTACCTAAGGAAGAAGCTTCATGGCAACCTATTTCAGCATTGGAGGGATATGAAGCATTGATAGAGCAATATGGGTTGGTGTAAATTCAGCCACATGGAACATTCTTCTCCGAATTTGGGGTATTCATTTGAGGTTTCGAGGACGAAACCATTAGGGAAGGGATGGTTTGTAAGAAAGCATTATGGGCCCAAGGCCATGGACAACTAGTAAGTAGGTGTGAACTCTTGGGTGGAGTATAAATACCAATGTAAATGGGATTATGGCTCATTCATGATAATGTTATTTGTTCCAAGAATCAATGGTGAGCTTCTCCCGTGAGATGCTAAGTGGTGACTCCTTCATGAGCCACTCCCTTGGTGAGGGACTAACCCCCCTGTTACTTTCTTTCACATACAAAGGAGGTTACGGCAAAATTTTCTAGAATTTTGTGAAAAAGAAAGTTTGTTTTTATGTTATTCCAAAAGTGTAATTCCCACCATATTCTAATTACTCCATGTACATATTCACCTATTAATATGCATGGATATCACTGATATTAATTATTAAATTTGATTTCTATGCATAGAAAGATGCATAAAGGAATTTTTTGTATTAAAGTGTTATTCTTATTAAATTTGATTTCTATGCATAGAAAGATGCATAAAAGAATTTTTTTATATAAAAGTGTTATTCTTATTCAATTTGATTTCTATGCATAGAAAGATGCATAAAGGAAATTTTTTTTATGATAAAGTGTTGTTCTTATTAAATTTGATTTCTATGCATAGAAAGATGCATAAAAGAATTTTTTTTAATTACAAAAGTGTTATTGTTATTAAATTTGATTTCTATGCATAGAAAGATGCATAAAGGAATTTTTTTGATTATAAAAGTGTTATTGTTAAATTTGATTTCTATGCATAGAAAGATGCATAAAGGAAATTTGTTTATTATAAAAGTGTTATTCTTATTAAATTTAATTTCTATGTATAGAAAGATGCATAAAGGATTTTTTTAAATAAAAGTGTTATTCTTATTAAATTTGATTTCTATGCATAAAAAGATGCATAAAGGAATTTTTTTATAAAAGTGTTATTCTTATTAAATTTGATTTTTTATGCATAGAGAGATGCATTAAGGAATTTTTTTTAATAAAAGCGTTATTCTTATAAAAATTGATTTTTATGCATAAAGAAATTCTATGCATAGAAATATTCTTTTTATTTTAAAAGATGAATAAAAATATTCTTTTTATTTTAAAAGTGTTATTCCCATTAAATTTGATTTTATGCATAAATAGATGCATAAAAGGATTTTTTTAAATAAAAATGTTATTCCCATTAAAGTTGACTTTTATGCATAAATAGATGCATAAAGAATTTTTATATCAAAATTAGAATTCTCTTAAATTCTATGTTTAAATTCTATGAGTATTTGATAAATGAATAATTAAATACTCTAAGAGAGAAATTTCTATCGTTTTATATTCACACGGATTGTAAGAAGGAAATTCAAGAAATCTATCGAGATTGAAATATTCAAATAAATGATAAATTTATTCCTCATTGGAATTCGTAATAACTAATTTAGAAATCAGTTAAGTGAATATTCAAAGAAAGAATTCAATAAAATAGTAACTGAAGATAGTTTAGGAAAAATCTTATCCGACTTGAACCTTGAATCAGACTATGACCAAGACCAAACTCTTTCGTCAGTTTCAAGGAAAGAAGGTGTGACCAGTTTAGAAAACTACACTCAAAACTCCTGCCAAATCTGACCCTTCGAATCGATTTGTGGATCAAGGTTATAGAATTCGAGGAAATCTGGTATGAAATTCAGAATTCTGATCAAGAAGTTTTGGGGATACCGATTCAAGAAATACTCCTTGTATTCAAAAGAAAACCAAACTGAAAACTTGCATAGAAACCCTGTTTTCTTAAAGGACTATCTTACGATAGAATGCTGGAGGGAGCATTTGGTATATGTTTTTCTAAGGGAAGTTCAGTTGCAACAGCTGGCGGGGAGTGTTCAAAGGATGGCTCACGTGGCAAAGCCTGCCCAGGTCTTGACCAGTCTCGGTAGTATGGTTGAAAATTGGTGCGCTTTTCGGTATGGTTGAAAATTGGTACGATGAGCGAGGGCCGAAGCGGTCCCTGAGTGAAGTGCCAGGACACCTAAGGAGGATCCTGGAGGGTTCTGACTAGGAGATGCACGAGCTCGCGGTGCCTATGACACCCATGCGTATGTGGTGGAAGATATGTATGATGGACGAAATGATTATTGTAATCTATTACTGGATCTCGTTGGCTGACGAGTTGGTCTCAAATGGAGAGTCCAGAGTGATACTGTTTTTTGAGAAACAAGGGACTGGATGGAATTTTTGAGTTATGACATCTGTAACCAATAACTATTTGTCAATGGATTATTTTATAAGTTAAAGTTTTAAAGAGGAGTGTGTGCGTATCTGTATTCGAAAGCAAAAGTTAAGAAAGGCATTCAATTATGGATGGGTGAGTAATTGTCTAGTTCTACCGATTCCAATGGTTGTGTGGTGGTGGCTAACCCATGGGCCGGATGGGGTTAGGCTGGAATCAATGAAGTTTTAATAATTAAATTGAAATAATAGGAATACGCTTAAAATTCGAGTAGTTAAATAAAAACCTGAAGAATTTCTCAAATGAGTGGATCAATGGCTGTGTGCCTCGATTAGGAAAAAAGCATTGATTTCCTCAAATGATTAGATCAACAGCTGTGCCTGATTTTGGTTAGGAAAAAAGCGTTGATTTCATCAAATTAAGTCAGTGATAGTTTTCCTTCTATCTGGTTTAATAAGGTGAAGGATAGTTTAGTCTCTTGACCCTGTTAGAAAATTCGTTAAGAAAATCAAAAAGGTGGAATCGTCCCCGTTTTTCGGGCAAGGAAAATTTTCCCGGTTTTGGTTTCGGAATGACCACCAGATTAGTCTCGTGTCCGAACATTTGAGGGCGAGGCCTCGAGTGGGAAACCATGCCCCGCGTAAGAGGAAGCTCCTTCCGCGCTGCTAGCAAAACCAAGAATCTGGTGCGCGAAGGGGGCAGAGGTGTCTCACAGCAGTATCAGGAGCACTATTGTAAACTTACGAAACAATAGCAAAAATTACCTAAAATTTTAAAGTAAATCTGGGAAATAATGTTTTCACTTGTTAAGATTATGTTTGAAATGAACTTCATAAATTGAAAACTCATAAATTGAACTGGATTTGTAGATGGATACCCCAAATTTGTCTAGCATTCCTAGACTCTCCCAGAGTCAGGATATGATCACCTTTGCCTTCGAAAATCTCATCAACTTCACTGCAACCCGAGGAAGCAGAGTGAGACTCGCTCGTCACTTTGAGGATCTATACTTTCCTGATCCAATAGAGCGATGTCAGAATCTGTGGTTCTCTGGAGGGCGAAGTATTCGTGTCAATACTAATCAACGGCAGAAACTCAGACAGAATATCTCGCTAGCCATGATCTTGATAAGGCTAGGAGTTGTTCATTATGTACAACTCTATAATCACTCACCCCGGAATTTTAGAATTTCTTACCTTTTTTAAGACTTCTTAGTCGCTTTATTCCTAAAAGAAGAACTACATCACCATTATCAGTAATGAATCGTGTATATCATAGCGTCTCCATTGCAGTATCGCCTTTTTATGCGTACGCGATTGAGACGGTGACTTTTGGAGCCGAGACGCTCTATGTATATATAAAAAACTTTTGATAATAAATGATGTTTTGCAAAAGATTCCAAATTGTTTTCATGTTTGTGAATATTGGTTAATAAATTGTCAGAGTGAATCTTGTTTTCAAGAATTATGATGGAATATTTATTTATTTAAGAAATAAATTTCAAAAATTAAATAGTCATAAATCTGATGACAAAGTTAGGTTGACAAAAATATCATTTTGTCAGAATCATGAGGCGCACTGCCCGTGGTGGTAGGCACAGTCGGATCCTCTACCGATGATGAAGAGTTAGATTCGGACGTTCGTAAAGCCCTGCACCAATCATCCCAACATGGTCCATTCAAGGGTGAAGGGAAACAGTTAGGAGAAGTAGTGGAAAAATGGATCAAGGCAATGGAAGAGTATTTTTGATGTAACCGATTATACCGAGAAGAGCAAGATGGCTCTCGCCAGATTGAAAATTATGGAACGGCCAGGGTCGCATGGAGGAACCATTACAAGACAAACCGTCTCGACCGAAATACCCAGACCTAGTCAAATCTTAAAGCTTACCTCAGGAAGAGGTTCTGTCCTTGGGGCTTCCTAGAAACCAAAATGAATGACTTCTTGGAACAACTGAAGCAGGATAGCCGGACGATTGAAGAATACCATCGGCATTTGCCCTTCTCCTAAAATATTCTCCACTTTTGGATGAAGAGCAGCTGATGGTGGCCAGATTCATTCAAGGGATGAACGAGCCATTGGACACTTTAGTGAAAAATGCCAAACCAATCGCAATGGCAGAAGCTATCAGAATGGCAAAGGACTTTGCCAAAGCATTTGTTGTTAAGGTCCCGCAGAAGCCTGCACCCTCAAACTTTAAAAGGTTCCAAACCCCGAGAAATGCTTCAAACTTTCCACCCCCAAAGAGGCAGCAAGGCCCTAATCAGAATCAAGATGTTGGGAAATTAAGAAGTGAAGGAAGACCCTTCCCTCTCAGAACACTTTCTCAAGAGCCCCACCTCTTTCAAAGATTCAAAGGGATGAGCTTAGAAGTGAGAACAGGTGTTTTGGGTGTCAGGGTTTCGGTCACCAGCTTATATGCCATATCCAATTAGGGAACCAATGCCAAAGTGGGAGGAGCTCATGCCAATGGCAAGGGAAGCACCCTATGGAGGAGAACAAGGCCGTAAAAAGTACAAAGTTAGCAAATCTAGAGTTACAAGATTTGCTCGAGATTTGAATGGTTGCATACATGATTTCTTCTTATAGTTATAGAGGAGATGGAAGAAAGAACAGCCACCAATGCACACATAGGGAGGTTATATGAAGATAGAGACAAACGATGCGAAACCCAAGATTGAAGAATCTAGAATTCAGTCACCTGAGTGGAAAAAGGAGTTTCTTCCCATACAAGAATATGGGAAAAACTACATAATATGGGCTTTACCAACACAAAGGGTGGATCCTCTATTCATGCCGATCAAAAGGAGGTTTTCTCGAGCAAAATTTGTGCTGAACAAAGAAAGGACTCCCATGTATGTTATAGCTTTCCATTATTTGATCTAGCTCTGTTCGACACAACATTGAGAATCAAAGGCAAGCTCTTCTTTTATGGATAAGACCCTAGCACAAGAATGCTTGATCTAGCAATATTGTTGCATCATGACATTTTATGAAGCTAATCGTGGTTCTTATCAAGAAGGAGGCCATAGAGAATTAATAAGGAGATATTACGCTTTGACATGAATAAGGGTTTAGAAAAGCATCAAATATTGTATAACTATCATCGTCTTAGGTGCTTACTTGGATCCATGCATATTACATCTGAAGATGTGATGACACATCCTTCTATGGACACCCCATCTATATTTCATGAGAACACTGCATAAGCTATAATCACATATAAATAATTATATATTCAAGCTTGGTGATAGGGCATTTAGGCCCATGAAAAAGTTTTGAGGATGGAACTTTCTTCAAGTAAGGGGGGGGGATGCTAGCCCCATTTTTGGCTTAACAAAGGCACTTTCTACTACAAATGGGAGAAGCACAATAAGTGTCATGAAAAGGCACTACAAACATTGTAAATATTATGAGAAAAGCTAGCAAATGACAAGTAGTTTAAGATTTGAGTTTAGCAGCCCAAAGTGTAAATAAGGGCTAGTTGTATATAAGCCAATTTCTCATAATACAATCACGCAATCCCCCTTTGTGCTAAGTGAGCTCTTGTCTTCTCCTTGCTCTTTGTCTTGTGTGTATGAGAGAGAGAGAGAGAGAGAGAGAGAGAGAGAGAGAGAGAGAGTCATCATGCCAAACTCCAAGCTTAAATGAACAATCATCATCATTATCATAATTTCTTTGAGGACTTTTTTTTTGGGAAAAAGTGTCTTTAGTGACATAATGATAAAGAATTCATCTGGTAAAATAAATCAGTTTACAATTTACGATTTCTTTAGTAAATGGTGAATTGTTCATTTTACATAATTAAGTAAAGAAGATGATATTTTCTTATTTACATGATTAAGTAAAGAAGATGATATTTTCTTATTTTACATGGTTAAGTAAGAAGAAGATTATCACTTTTCTTTTTGTAAAATTATTTGAGTAAGAGTTCTCTTGTGTAAATTTTTCTAAGAAATAATAATAGTTTACCATTTCTTTGGGAAATGGTGGATCGAGGAATCTAGCAATGTGCACGACGATTTTAGCTTAGATTACTTACTTATCTTGAAAATTTTATGACACTTTTCACTTGGAGAATTTATGTTTCTTGTTGTGATAAACATGTGTGATGGTGGTTCGCCCATAGACTAGTATGGCACTCAAGGGCTAGAACACCTTTCAAAAAAGAGGTGATTGAGGAAAGCATGTCCAATACAGGGAATCGAGGGTTGTTGTACATGTATATAGGCCTAGACTTTCACTTCCACATGGCACATGCAAGCTTACACATGGCTAAAGAGTAGAAAGTAATCACATGCATAGCTCAAAGAAGAGGAAGGATTTAAGAAAAACTTAGTAGTTTCTTGTCCAAAGACATAAGATCCATATGTTTAAAGATTTATTTTCTTTGGATCTATGTAGCATGATGTCTATCACATTCTATTTTATTTGATATATTTATGTCTTTATTCTTTGAAAAGGGTGTTCAAGTGGTTCAATGAGAATTAATCACATTAAAGTGGCATTGCATATTGAAGATGCACATATTTAGACTATATCTTTCTATGATTTATCACATGCTTTGCATTGGATTAATTGGCCTAAGTTTCTACCTTACTCTTAGAGCTAACTTAAAAAGATCAAAGGTTGCATCCCCCTCCTCCTTGTTTGGTGACCCCACCCTCTTGTATTTACACTTGCCAACACCTCCCTAACATAAGCTCCTATGTCCATCCTTCCTTTTTGCTACGTGTAGACCCAACCTCATCATAGTTATCAAAGATGCAAACATACCTCTAGCACATCAAAAGAAAACCACACACACACACACACATAATTAAAAGTCATAATACATCATTAAAACCGTGTGGGGGAGAAGGACTGGAGATTTTCTAACATTTACATAAGGTTTAATTAAAATCTAACACTATAGCTAATTTTTAAAAGATCAAAGTTTACATCCCCCTGCTTCCTATTTGGTGACCCCACCCCTCTTGAATCTACACTTGCCTACACCTCCCCATCATAAGCTCCCATGTAGGTCGTTCCTTTTTGCTACGTGTAGACTTGACCTTCTCATAGTTATCAAAGATGCAAATGTATCTCTAGCACATCAAAAGAAAACCACACACACACACACACACACACACACACACACACACATAAATAAAAGTCATAATACATCATTAAAACCATGTGGGAGAGAAGGACTGGAGATTTTCTAACATTTATAAAAGGTTTAATTAAAATCTAACACTAAGGTTTCATATTGTCAAGAAATAGTAATGGCAGCTATTTTGTCTTCTTTCTTTTGTCAAAATAAAGAACGAGGAGGTTTTATTATGATTACATGAGAATTAAACATTATTGCTAAGAAACATCTACTTTTGAGGGATCATTTTATATGGATTTTGTTTGGGCAAAAACCATGTACTTGTGTGCGTGTGTGTGTGTGTGTGTGTGAGAGAGAGAGAGAGAGAGAGAGAGAGAGAGAGAGCTAACATGGGTCTTTGAACATAATAGCCAAGCCAACAAGCTCTACAAATGATCCAGATGAGAACATAGAAGTGAGAATTGGACATATGGAGGGCACAAAAGTGTAAGGAATGGGACTTTAACTCAGGATCTTTTATGTACTAGACTCACTTTATAGAGAGAGAGAGAGAGGGGGGGGGATAGCCAACTTTATTTTCATATATATATATATATATATATATATATATATAGAGAGAGAGAGAGAGAGAGAGAGAGAGAGAGAGAGAGAGAGGGGGGATAGCCAACTTTATTTTCATATATATATATATATATATATATATATATATATATATATATATATATATAGAGAGAGAGAGAGAGAGAGAGAGAGAGAGAGAGAGAGAGAGAGAACGGATATGCAAGTTTAATTTCATCTAGGGCTTGAGAGAGAGGAGGAGGAGGAGGAACGGAAAGCCAAGATTAATTTCATCTAGGACAAACAGAGAGAAAATCACAAAAACTACAAGACGTAGGCTAAGGCCATAGTAGGTACATCAAAATGTGCACCAAGAACGAAGCTTAGTTTCCTCTAGGGCTTGAGAGAGAGAGAGAGAGAGAGAGAGAACGGATAGCCAAGATTAATTTCATCTAGGGCGAAGGCCATAGTAGGTACATCAAAATGTGAAACATGTGTCAAAGAAACTAGTAGTAGTTGACCTCCTCTTTTCTTTTTTTTCTTTTTTTTTTTGTTGGAGCCTGGCATGCCCATCTGATCCTTCAATTCTCAGTTCTAAATTCAATCCTCTCTCTTCAATGCCTCGTGATTCCTGTGGCGCCTCTAATTCTGTACATGCAGATGTGCAATTAACAACCGCTAGGTCCTCATAGATCAAGCCTTTCTTTGGGGAGTTAGATGCTGTTAATCCATGAATAGCTTGCTAAGAGCCCTTTGATCAACTGCTAGTATCCCTTTAATCCCTGATTAACATGTTGATAGCTCTTCAATCAACTGCTAGCCAGCGTAGAAGCTGATTCGAGATGGGTCTGCACGAGTTAATACCCTCTCTCTATCTCCACACGAGTTGGTAGGTTTGCTGTGCTTTTTAGAGTAATTGACACCAGCTCGTGCAGTAGATCTTCTCCCATTGCTGCTGGAATTAGAGTTCCTTTTGACATTGATGAAGCTAGCTAAGCTCACATACTCTGTGCTGGATTGTGTGGATAATTTGGGGGGATTCGCAGGTGCAGGGGGTAGTAATGATGATTTAGCAGGCTTAGTGGAAGACGAAGATGATGATTTAGAAGGCTTACGGGAGGAGGAAGACGGTGACGATGATGATTTAGGCGGCCTAGTGGAAGAGGAGGATGGTGGTAATGATGATTTAGCAGGCTTAATGGACGGCGATAACAACGATTTAGCCATGGATTCAGTGATATGCAGTACTGGGGGATAGCTAGGGCTAACCACACACTCATAGTGCCATGTGTGGTCGAGGAGATCATCGACAGAGAGAAGCGTAAGAGGCTGATCAAAGGGCGCGGCTTGGCTGGCAGAGTTGCGGACTGAGAGGCGAGTCTGGTTATGCATGGTTAGAGATCACTGAAGAGGACACAGGCCCGGGATCTGAGACAAACCAAAGGGTAGGAGGGGATGCACTCGGAATCACAAGCACCTTTGAAAGACCAAGATGAGTGCTTATTTATCATGGTGCCAACCTTAGGACTCCCACCCCCTTTTTCTATTGAAAGGTGGGGAAAAAAAGAGTAAAGTTCTAAAAAGTGATAAGGATATTTGATCCCAACCCAATATATTTAATATATTTAATATAGGACTCATCCTCTTCCTCTCCATCTACTCATCCATTAGGTTTCTTCCTATTAAGCCCTCACACACACACCAATCAGTGAGCTCATTAACCATATTTAATATCTAACTCATCCATTAGGTTTCTTCCTCTTAAGCCCTCACACCAATCAATGAGCTCATTAACCATAATCCCCCTTAATCCTTCATTACTTCTTCGCATGCTTTTGTTTATGCTTGCGTCTAGGATCTTCATGATATGCACATGCCGTCTCGATATTCTTGCCATGTGGCTTGATCACATTCACCTCCAACCACTAGCCTATTGCCTTAATCGGTGCTCGTCCTCACTAAAGTTTGGCCAACTTGGAGACTCTTACCTCTCCGTGGTTTTCTTACACCGATGGGCTTTGGTGCTTTGGAACTTCCCAACTATGATCACAATACCAACAATGTACTTTTGTCAAATTGGTGAATGTGGCAGTTTCTCTACACAACATCTGCAACTCCTTTCAATTTTCAGGGGTTGCTTACATTTTGAAAACATCAAAATATTTTCCTCATGTTTGCTTATATGCATGTGCACTTGTAGTTGCCCAAAGATTAGCAACAGTCTTCAATCGTCTATGACTGGTTAGTCATTCCCATGTATACAACTACATCTATACAGTTTCTATACAACCCCATATCTCCACTTGTCACTCATACATTGAAATACATCCGCCTGCCATGCACACGCATGGAAGGCAAATACATGCAATGGCTTTGATGTCACCTTGCATACACTTATATATGTAGACTTTGTGGATGCATACATGTATAAACCTAAATATACTCACTTGCCATGCAAAAGGGCATGGAAGACAAATACATGCATTGGTTTCGATGTCACCTTGCACACACTTATATGTAGACTTTATGGATGCATACATATAGAAACATAAATATATTCTAATAGCAGATGTACATTTAAATACCAAGCATAAAATGGTAGATATGAATATTAAGAGAGTAAGCCTTGTGGAACTTCTCACAATTAAAATGGATCTACAAAGAAAATGATAGTGTAGGCATAAGGGTAAAGTTAACAATACTATAGATATATTAGTTAATATTAGTTAATAGATCTAGCATGCCAATATATATCTATACACAGATCATGTCATACAAATATCTCTATCTCTATAGATATTATATAAAGGAAGAGTTTCACGAAGCTACCACATGGCAAGAAGTTGGAGGTTTGGGAGGCAATTTGGAGGTTCGAGGAGAGATAGGCTCCTATTACTTTAGGAATTTGAAAAATATCAAGCTGGGAATTATATACAATATACATATATACACACAGATTATGTCATATAGATATCTCCATCTCTCTCTCTATATATTATTATTATATAAAGAAAGAGTTTCACGAGGCTGCCACATGGCAAGAATTTGGAGGTTCGAGGAGAGGTAGTGTTATGGAATTTGAAAAATATCAAGTTGGGACAGGGGTCAGCCTACTAGTACATATAAAAACATACATACATACATGTTTGCTTGAAGAATTATTAAAAGATAAAAATATATATAATTATTGGTTTTAAAAAAAAGTATATATGATTTTGGTCCGGGATTGATTTGGACCACGTTGTTGTACAAAGCTGGTTTTCTAAAAAGTGGGCCCAAAAAAAGGGGGCGTAGGGGGGGGCGAAAAATCATGTCCTGCTGGGTGCTAGTGCAGATGATGGGACAGCGCATGGCCAGAGCAGTTTTCAGCACACGGTGCACCGCACGCGTGGAATCCAGGACTTAGATACTGTGTGCCAGGAATGCAGCCGAAACGTGTTGGGTGGGAGAGGCCATATCCCTTTTGCAATCTGATCTATTATGAGTGATTGGTTCCTGAGCTCCAATTGATATTTTCTGAGCCTTCACCATCCTAGGACTGCTCTCACCTTGATTGGCGCCAATATTGACTTTATAATTTTTATGTAGGGTCCCAGCCAATCAAACGCCCCACACCCAGCCCCCCTCCCACACACAGGGTCCCAACCAATCTCCCCCCCCCCCCCCCCCCCCCCAAAAAAAAACAAACACACACACACACACACACACACACACACACACACACACGCACATAGATTACATGTGCTTTCACGGATGCCATGCAGACACGCAATTTGTAAAAAAGAAACAACCGAAAATAAAATAAAAATCAATTAAAGACTCCTACCTTGGCAACACCCCTTTTGCGTTTTGAATCGCATCACATTGGCGCGCACACACTACTAACCTTTGGTCCTCTTGCTACTATCAGCAAATATATTAAAAATGTCCTATATGGTCCGGTTACCATTGGCAAATATATTAAAATGTCTACTTCGGGCCTATGGAAATGTCAAGTTCCAACTATACAACCCTAGGGCCTATGGAAATGTCAACCACCAAATGTGGAATCGGCACCCAAAACCCTTTTTGGGATTAATTTTCATAAAATATGCCTCGACAAAAGAGTGAATAGGTCCCCATGACAACAAAATGTTTTTCTGTGTCTTTATTAATTAATTTAAAAGTGCATATCAAAGGGTGGGGGTATCAAAGGTTTGCCACCGCGTTTAATGACTTTCCTTATATTAACTACAATTTGTACACTCTATTCTTGACATTGTAAGGTTCTATTCAATATTTTTTTCCATGTCCCACATAATCTCATATTTTTACAATGTAAAGTTTACATTACAAATGTAATCCTTACAATGTAAGGTTTACATTGTAAGGTTATATTCTCTCATCTAATTAATTAATAGCAAACAAAAATTTTGGTCCCATATTGTAAGGGTGGTCTTCACCTGTATGGATTATGGTGATTCCTCTCTTTTCTCAAGGATGTCCTATTTTGTGACTATCTCCAGGTTTGCATGCTCTTCATTGCAAGAAGAAAGGGGCTACTCATGATGGCATGGAATAGACATGGGTATAGGTCACCATCCTAAAGAGAAGAGAAGCCAAGAAGGCCATAAAAGCTTAAAAGCTTGTGTAAGAAGCTAATAGCTCCAAGAAAGGTAAGTGTATGCTATGTCAAAAGGTACAATAATCCTAGCGTTGATGCCTTTTATAGTCCCCAAAGCCCCATATGCCTAAATCCCCACACATGCTAAATGTGCCCTAAGCCCCATGTGCCTAGGCCCATACCCCGCGTGTATGTACGCCCTAAAAGGACTTTGTTACAAACCATCCCCTCCTATAATGTTTTTGTCCACGAAATTGAAGGGTGGTCATGCACAAATAAACATATACAAAAGGCTATATAGAAAAGTCAAAAAATTGACCCGATAACTAGGTATCGATGGTGAAGGAAAATGGATGCCAAAAACTTGAGTCGCGTGATATCGATGCCAAAGTCACATGACCCCCTTGAGATCAAATGGAAAGGAAGCTGGAATGCCATCAAAGATGAGGAGGCTAATCATGTAGCCACCTAGATTGAATGGGAATCCGAACCCTATACACTCCAAAACAATGGCTCCAAGTAAACTTGGATCAAATGTGAAGTGTAAGGAACCATCATCGATGATGAAGCTAGCCAAATATCCTTCCGGATCAAATGGATAGCTGCGGTTTACATCACGGACCCCTAAATCCAATGTAGTAATAGCTCCTGGGTCGAAGGGAAAACTCACAAGTTTGTCCACTCAACCATAGTGTGTGAATCCAGCATCCAAGGTATCCACCAAATGAAGCCATAACTCATGGCCGGAATGTCAAACAGTCCTAGGACAAATGAACCACTGTGTAGGCCAAAACCACAATGTGCCATATGTGTAACCTAATGATATGCCACATAATCAAATACCATAACCCCAAGTGGCATAATATGCATCCAAAGAGAAATGTCATGGCTCCAAAGAACATAGGATCATGTCGACAATCATAGAAGCTAAATGAACATAACTCAAGTTCGGTATCATGCAAGATCAAATGTGAATCAATGTCGTCGTTCCATGTAACACCTCTTAAATAATCCGAGGTATAATCCACTGCATCAATGTGTATATAAGCATGATCCATACCATATAACATATCCTCATGTGCAAGACCATCTACATGTGTCTGATGATCCAAAGTAGAAAGATGATCATCAAGATCATCATAATAACCATCACTAAATACTAATAATAAATACACACATGAGAGATAAGCGGTAACATCCACCAAGTAACTATCCATTGGCACCATTAAGGTCTCTAATGTCTTCGCTGTAAACATAGTCTATCTTATTAAGAGACTAAGGTTATGTAAAAGGGGAGGAGAAGGGTGTGTGTGTGAATGGACTTATGGTCCACTAGCTCACCTATTTAAAGGTGGAGCTAGAAGGCATTGTATGGAGCAAGAAGCCTAGTTGTAATCGAAGGCAAATTGTGTTTGCCTCTTTTCAGCTGCCTCATCTAGCCACAACATGTGTAATCTCCTACAATAGCCAAGAAGCCCATTGAAACCATCACCAACAAACTTAAAAAAACTTGTAATGCTTTTGAATGGTGGAGGGGCACCAGATATTGGATCTGGTGGATAAAGATTTTCATTAATCCAAAGATCAATGGCCTTTGCTCCTTGCATTCGAAGCTGATCATATGAAATATTGGGTGCAACATGCCTACTGCATAGGGTTGCATATTCTGTCTCCAAATTAACCTGAAGGCGGATCTTAGAAGACTTATTGGTGATGTCTTGTAGTGCCATCTACAAGAAAGTAGGCTTGTAAGCTTGGGTTGAATAGGAGTGGAAGGAGCAGGATATGGTATCAAAAAATAATGGGAAGAATGGAGATGAGGGTTGCTTCTCTAGAGCTACATTGTGGATAGAGAAAGAAGCCAGAAAGGGAGCCAAAGAAACATAGAGAGGGTTGGCAATGGTGAGACGAACATAGAGAGGGTTGGCAATGGTGAGACGAAAATGCAAAGGAGACAATGCATCATGGGAAGCTTCTTTAGTGCAAGCTATGGCTGCTAAGCAATATAGAGAGAGAATACATCATGAAAAGGTTCTTCTGTGCAAGTCATGGCTACTACTGTGGGTTTGGAGAGAGAACCAAGTATTGTAGAGAGAATGCTCCTGGTAAGCTTCTTCCTTGCAAGCCATGGCTACTACTGTGGGTTTGGAGAGAGAAGGCTCATTTAGGAGTACAGACCTGCTAGCTATGGAGAGAGGACCAAGTATTGTAGAGAGAATGCTCATGGTAAGCTTCTTCCTTTGCAAGCCATGGCTACTACTGTGGGTTTGGAGAGAGAAGGCTCATTTAGGAGTACAGATCTGCTAGCTATGGCTTTTGGAGTAGAGAAAGACGCTTTTTTCCATGGAGAAGGAGTGCAGGGCGTTTTAGAGAGAGGATTTAGAGAGAGAAAGAGATCTGGTGCACACACAAAAAAGGGGGGGAAGAAAGTGACGAATTTTTGGAATGTTTGGAGTTCGAAAAGGTAAAGAAGGCTATGATAACTGACTGACAGCCCATTACAAAGCTTTAAAGTCACCTAGGTGGCCAGATCTAAGAATATCTCCTTTTTTTTATTTCTTTTATTTTTGTGAAAAATCAAATATATGCTTTTAGGTCTAGGCCTCTAGGCTTGGTCAAAGATGGATTAGCATTTTAAGCATTTCACTAAACGTTCAAATTAAAGGGCCCAAGAAGACTCCATTGAGTTCCTAATGAGAAGAAGTATAATGGCAAAAAACTAAATTTTTCACACTTGAAATTATTTGGATGCATTAGATATATACACATTCTTGATGAGCTACGTAGTAAGTTAGATCCAAAGGCTAAAAAATGTGTGTTCATTGGTTACTCCCTTGAGCAAAAGGGATACAGAGGTTATAATCTTGTCACACATGAGATGAGGGTAAGTAGGGATGTTGTCTTAGATGAGATAAGCAGTTGGTATGATACTGTAAAAGAATCGATTGGGAATAATGCACACGAGTAGGTGGTTAAGCACAATACAGGTAAGCAATCATAGTCAATGAGAGTGGACCAAGAGAGTCCTCTAGCAGTGGGTCTATTAATAGGCCATGGAGTGGCAGGGTACATTAGAAAATCATTCCTACAGGTTCAGCAAAGTGCATCACATAAAGGCAAAGAAAAGGTGGATGAGTCTCTTAGTGTGCCTGAAATTTTAGTAGGGCATTCATATGTTGATGGAGAGTCTGGTTGCTCAAACAAATCCCGGACCACGTAGGTCGAATAGGATCAGAAACCATGTTTAGAGATTGATGTATGATGGTTGTGTAGCTCACCATTATGCATACATGGCAAAGTTTGTGTAAGAGGTTGAACCTACACTTTTTAAGAATGTTGTTGGGCATGTACATTTAGAGAAAGCCATGGAAAAATAAATGCCTACATTGGATGCAAATAAGACATGGGAATTGGTGCCTTTGCCTAAGGATAAAAAGGTTATTGGATGTAAGTGGGTCTATAAAATGAAGCACAAATCAAATGGAAGCATTAGCATGTACAAGAAGACGAGATTGGTTGCCAAAGGTTAATCTCATAGCTACAGCATTAATTATGAGGAGACATTTAGCCCCGTTGTAAAGATGGCAACCATGAGAGCTATTACTCTAGCGGTGGCTACATTATTAAAAGGTTGGGTTTTACATTAGATGAATGTAAAGAATGTGTTCTTACATGGTGAATTATAAGAAGAAGTATATTTGGAACAGCCACTTGGTTATAAGGATTTGAGTCACCAAGATTATGTGTGTAGGCTATGTAAAGCCTTGTATGGCTTGAAGCAGGAACCGAGAGCATGGCATAATAAGATTACATAGTATCTTATCACCATTGATTTTCATATGGCAGATGTTGATCATTCACTCTATGTGCAAAAGAGAGATAAGGGGACTGCACTCATCACCATATATGTGGATAACTTGATTGTTGGGGGTGACAATGAAGAGGAAGTTGAGAACGCAAAGGGTCTCCAACAAGAAGAAGTTTGACATGAAGGATTTGGGTGAGCTGAGATACTTTCTTAGCATTGAGGTCATCAACATGCCTGACGGCATATAGCTACTGCCAGAGAGATAGTATGCTTAGACATATTGTCCAAATATGGTATGATAGGCTTTAAGCCCATTTCTATACCATTGGATCAAAATGGCAAGCTAGTGCAAACACAAGTGAGATTTTGGAGAATTCCACTATGTATAGGAAGATAGTGGGCAACTTGATATACATGATGATTACTAGACCAGACATGAACTACATAGTTGGGTTATAGAGTCAATTTATGCAGGCTCCTCAGAAGCCACATTTGGATAGTGTGAGTCATACACTATGCTATGTGAGGTCCATAGTGGATTATGGTCTCTTCTATGAGGCTAGTATACATTTGCAGTTGTATGGATACATTGATATAGATTGGGCTAGTAGAATCTTGGACAAAAGATCTACTAGAGGGTATATGTTTTCCTTTGAGAGTCGTGCTATTACATGGAGCAAAAAAAGAAGCAGTCCAACAGTTCCCTTGTAGAGTATAGAGGCAAAGTACAAGGGTGCTGCGATGGCAACATGTGAGGCAGGTTGGTTACATAAGCTACTTAGAGATTTGGGACTGCATGTGGACAAGCAAGTTGTCATCTATTAGTAGCATACAGTTGGCGAGGAACTCAGTGTTTCATGCACAGACCATTATCACTTCATCAGAGAGGTCTTAGTAGGAGATGTTAATTTCGTGTACATCAGCACAGAGGATCAGGTAACTAATATTTTCACTAAGGCCTTGGGAGCAGAGAAGCTTCGCAGATTCCACACAATGCTTGGAGTCTTGGAGATGGAATTGAGCTTAAGGGAAAGTTTTGAGATGATAAGCTTAACACGATCTGACACTCATCATGTGCTTGGGTAATAATTTCACATTTACACCAATGGTGTGTTTGGTAGTTGACATGATGAATCTTCGCCAATGATTCTATAACTAGACTACACCTACCTAGTTCAATCTAGTTATGGCATACTTATCTTGCCAGCTCACTTATTTAGCGTGTTCACATTATGGACCACTTGTACATATTACTCTAGTACTTATGTTGGGTTTTTACTTATCCTTTGTAGCCTTATTTTGAGAGTGAGAAGAAGAAGAAGATTTCAGCCATCCATCTTTGTGTGTGTCGTATCCATTGTTATGTGAGTGTGTGTGTTCTTTTGCAAGATCTCAAGCTCTCTCTCTCCTTGCCCAATCTTTTTAACTGCCAGTAATAGGGTTATAATATCTATTACATTTCTGCTCCAAAGCATAACCAATGAAGATCCATTTATCTACTTTTGGATCTAACTTTGTTCTCGCTTCATCGAGAACATGCACATATGCAATACACCCAAACACTTTCAAGTGAGACACATCTAGTTTTATGCATGTAAACTTTTGTTTAGGTTTCATACGATGAACAATTACAAGTGGGAGTCCTGTTTATAATGTACACAACAGTTTGCTACTATTGCTTTAGCCCAAAAATAATCTAGCATATTCTTTTCAAACATTAAGAAGGCACATGCCACTTTTACAATGTGCCTACTTTTTCTTTTTGCAACACCATTCTATTGCAGAGTGTACCTACATGTAAATTGTGTCTTGATTCCTTGCTTTCTTAAGAAATCACTGAAGTCATTAGAGAAATACTCTCCCTCACCATCTAATCTCAGGCATTTTATTTGCATGCCTTTTTCCTTATTGACCAAGGCTTTAAATCTCTAAAACTGAGAAAACACCTCACTTTTCTCCTTTATAAAATAAACCCACACTTTTCTCGTGTCATCAATAATGTAACATAATACTTGCAACTTGCAATAGTTGGCAGTCTTGGTCAGTCTCCATACATCTGAATGTATAACATCCAATGGCCTTACACTCACATGCTTTTCATATAGGAAAGCATTTTTGGCATACTTAACAAGCTGGCATTCTTCACATACTTTACGCATACTATTAACATTAAACTCTAGCAAACTTGTTCTAATATTTTGGACTTGTATAGATTGTTATTGTATATTCATGTGACCAATGCACTTGTGTCATATGTTAATATCTGCAACAATGACATATGTTTCATGTGAAAACATGGCTAGGCATGTTCATATGACCAATGCACTTGTGTCATATGTTAATATCTGCAACAATGACATATGTTTCATGTGAAAACATGGCTAGGCATGTTCACATCCAAAGTAAACATCTTGCCATTTTTCCTATTACCCTTTGCAACCAAGAGACACTAATTTTTAAAGTCTTTTACAAAACATCCTTGAGGATTAAACCTCACTTGCAGACCCTACTCAACCATCCCTCCAATAGAAACCATGTCTTTGTAATATTGGGAAGCATGAAGTACATCTGCCAACAAGTAATTCATTTTTCCATCCTACATATATAACGATAACTTACCAGCATGCACAATGGAATACGTAATATCATCACATGTTTTTACATAACCTGGTTTTTCTATTTTATGCATATCTCTAAACTGCTCACCCATGACTGGTCATGTGGTTAGAGGTACTAGAATCCGCATGCCAAGCATCTCCAGATCTTGACACATCTCCTATTGTGGAACCAAGCATATGCTGCATCATAAACAACTGCTCACTTTTGTTATCACCACCATGTTTACTTAATGATGCATATTCACCTTGCCGTAATTTTTCACTTTTAATATCATTCTGCTTTTTATAGCAGTCCTTTGCCATGTGCCATGGTTTGCCACTGTATTAACACTCTATTTTATTTTCACTTTGATTTCTTTGCTAACCACCTCGGCCCCTCTAGCTTCCCTGCCTCTAGAGTGGCCTCTTTCACCTATTTGTACATTTGAATCTTGTTGTTATTGTTGCCCATGAATTTTGTTTCCCAACAAACGGCCTTCAAGCGGCATCGACTAAGCAGATCAATAGTTTGATACAGAGGATTAAAGAGCTCTCAGAGGAGCTTGAGGTGCAGAAGAATAATTTAGCGGATCGTGTGCGCACAATAAATCAATTTACCGATAATTATGTTCGTCTTCAACACTCCACTCGTAATCTTCGGCGTCGTGTTCACCATTTCACTCACCTTCCCATTGGATATCACGCAAGGCAAAGAAAACATAAAGCTGTTGGGTTACTTTCTAAGACAGCAGGCGCATGCAAGAGGCGTAAACAAACAACCAGGTAAAAATTTTTGTAGGAATTATAGCAACTTTGAGAAGCAATTAATGAATAAAGCATCTCTCATGGGTGACTCTTGCGATTGTAGGGCATGTGCAACAGCTATACTAGGATGTAACAACGCTGAGGACAATGTTAATGTCTCCCTTCTTCAGCATGTCCTTCAGGAGAAGGATATCATGGAAATGATAACAGGTTCTGGTAATGATAAGCTGCGGGAGACCCTTCGTCAACATTTCTTGAAGGAAATCAAAGAAATTGTCACACCCAAAGAGATGCTTGATATATGTGACTCAGCAGGTATTAGCCAGAAAGGTTACAGAGCAATGTACAGGTCAATCACTTTAGGGTTGCGAGCAAAGGGAGTTACGCAATCCTTGCTTCCAACACTTTATAGCTTACAGATGGCAAAGAAGTGTGCTAATGGTGATATTGCATCCATGTTTAATGGTGGGTACAAGTGGGTGGAGGATATTATGCCAATGCCAACAATCAAACCCTTTGAATACAATGCATATAACAATGTCTACATTGACATGGAAGTGCTACAAAAAGCAATGATTCAGTACTATGGCCTCACACTTGAAGAGACAGGTGGAAATGCCGTGTTTGTCTTGAAGCTGGATGAATGTCAAGGTCAAAGACTGGAGCGTGTTAGTTTAACCTTGATGAGCCGAGCACTTAGAGGAAAGCCTTTAGACACCCAAGAGTTGGATGCAACTGAAGATAGCAAAACAATAGGGGTCAAGGGCATAAGCAAGACTACTACGGCATTCAATCAGAGAAGAATATCTGGTGGCAAGCAGCATGGGTCCTCCCAAAAGAGAACCATGATACCTTGAGGTGGTATTTTGAACAGTCTGGCATTCAACATGTCGTCTCTTGTCATGTCAATGGTCAAAAGCTTGATGTTCCCGGAATAGGCTGCTTTAACATTGAATGGCACTTGGGTGGCGATCTAAAAACCTTAAATTGTACGTTGGGTTGTATAACACGTGCAAATACTATATTCTCATGTGTTTACTGTTGTCATTCCAAGACAGCAGTAGACTCAAGAGTAAAAGGGAAACAACCTAGCAAAGGCAAAAGTAAAAAACAGGTGGGTGCAAAAAAAGCAATCGTTTTTGATGCTGAATAGAGGAAAGGATCAAAGGTATGGCATAATCGCATATTAAGTTGTGACCAGAGCAAGCCACCTAGTCGTGAGCAGGAGGACAATGCTTGGAACCCAATCTTGGACATTCCACTATGTCAAGTGCATGTGTGCACATTACATGCAAGACTCAGGATTTTGGATAAGCTATTAATGCTCCACATAAACTATGTCTGGAACATGGAGCCCGAAGATCGACGAGAAGAGTCGATACGTGCACTAGAGGGTGTACTTTCCTCTATGGGATTACATGCTGGAGCAGTGGTCTTGACAAAGGACAGAAAATCAAACCCTACACAAGACAACCCTAATAAAATTTGCATGGGTGGATCAAAGGCAAGACACTTGCTATCAAACCACTTGGGTTCTCATAGCCACACTAACTTTGAAATTTGGAAGAAGATATGTGATGTTACAACATATCGAGGAAATGATGCCAGGCTTGGCCTAAAACGTGCACGTGTATGGGAGGTGTGTAATAAAATGGTCGATCTTCTAGAGCGACCTCACCTGGATGACCATGGTATTGAGGCACTTAAACAAGCCACTTGTAGATTTACAGAAGAAATGGTCGAGGCATGGGGAGAAACACACATTACTCACTACATGGTAATGTTATATTTCTTGTGTCCTTGTAGTATGTTCTTCATACTGTTTGTTGACTTTTTGTAATTTTCTATGAAGCATATATTGTATGCACATGGGCCATACTTTCTCGATAGATATGGCTCTTTAGCACTTTGGAGCAATCAAGGCATGGAGAAATCACATTACCAAGCAAAGGCCGTAAGGGCACTCGCCATGGTGGTGGTAAAGTCAAGAGTAATGCGCTCCATGAAATGTTCAACTGGTTCTATCGCGTTTTGGTTGGCAAAAAAAGGCAAAAAACTCGCGGTAATTTGTCTCTTAGGCGTCAAATAATGAAAACTGTTAATGCAAGAAGAACTGAAGGATACAACAGATCAAATGCTAGAGGGAGAGACTATGGCAGTGGGTAGCATGCAAGCGTCGGTGTGGTTCCTCATGGGCTTAAACTCTGATTATAATCTTTTTGTGTTTTTAAATTTTCTAAAAGTTTTAAAAAATTATATTTATAGACATATTTAAGTCATTTTTCATTTATAGCCACCACATTTCAATTTCTTCTTTGTGCTCTACTCTCTCTTGCCCTCCCACTATCTCTCACACTTGTACATACCTAGGCCATGCCAGAAGAACAGGAGCAAGACTTGCGGTTTTTCGATCAACTCGATCCACTACCTGCAAAAAGGACAAATCTACCTATAGTAATAGAGCAAGAGGCAAAGAAGATGAGAGAAGAAGAGTGCAGGAAGGAGGCCGAAGAAGCGCAACGCAGGAAGGAAGCTGAAGAAGCAGAGCGCCTAGTAGAGAAGCGGAAGAAGAGCGGCGTCGAAAAGAAGCCGAGGAAGGTCAAGGGCAACCACTGGAGATTGTTATTGAGGCCGACACCCTAGAACAGCTAGAGGTTATCTTACAGAACAGGGAGGTCGAGCTCTTGTCCTCTATGGCATCACGAAAGATACCATTGACAAAGAGTTTGCTCTTGTGAGGGCGGCTTGGGAGACAGAAATGCAAAAGAGACAACAACCCAAAGAGGACGCAAGGAGGGCAAGCCAAGCACAGCCACAAGCAGCCACAACATCCAGACGTCCAGTCAAGACGTGTGGCAAAAGAATGGAGGGCAAGTTTCGAGACCAACAAG
This sequence comes from Cibotium barometz, assembly GCF_041138505.1. Lineage (NCBI taxonomy): Eukaryota > Viridiplantae > Streptophyta > Polypodiopsida > Cyatheales > Cibotiaceae > Cibotium > Cibotium barometz. The sequence continues at coordinate 34,088,048 of NC_141086.1, forward strand.
AAGAGGAAGAGCGTGCACAAAAGAAAAAGAAGTTCAGGTCTGAACGACCACCGTGGGAGAATCAAAGACCACCACCGCCTCCATCGGTTACAAAGAAGAAGAGAAAATGGAGGCCAGGGACAGTCGCGCTACGAGAGATTAGGAAATATCAGAAAAGCACAGATCTTCTCATCCCCAAGGCACCATTCTCTCGACTGGTGAGAGAAACAATGGAAAAATTTACTGACAGGGTTGACCGCATACAGAGCACAGCTCTTGAAGCTCTTCAAGAAGCTGCTGAAGATATTGTAGTTTCTGTTTTTGAAGACTCAATGCTGGCTATGGTACATGCCAAGAGAGTCACTTTGAAGCCTGTAGATATGTCCCTAGCCCTACGCCTACATTTCGAGCGTAGCCTTCTACCTCAATAGGCTAACCCACTTTGTAATTCTCCCTACAAAATTTTGTAATGTTCCCAAATTCCTTTGTAGCATTTTCACACATTAATGAAAGCTTTTTGAGTTGTGTTACATTCTTTGTTGAGTCCAATTTTTTTTGTATGCTCAGTGCCAATGAACATTTCATTAAAAAAAACATAAAAGCACTATACACACAGGAAAAAACACACACAAACACAACACACACACACACACACATGTTACCATATTATAGTAGTGATGTGTGTGAACACACTTAGGACCGCCGGGGCACTTTTTCCCTCACTAGGAGGTTTTTTCCCCCGTGCATTGTATATACGCCCATTATCTTCTAGGGCTTGTAATCTTTCATTTTTTGGCACTCATAATACACTACTGTGTTGTGCTCAAGCTTCCTCATCTTCTTGAAGTTGTGTGTGCATTCCTGCAACCCTAATTCCAACAATTGGTATCAGAGCAGGCTTTCTCCTCCCGGGCAGCATCACCGGCACCTGCCGCTTCATCTCCTCCGATTGCGACGAGGTTTCACGAGCGTCTGCAGGTTAGTATATGCCGTGGGTAAGCCCGTAGGGCTTGTTCGTTTCAGAATTTTGATCTGAAGTCATTTCGCCCTCCGTTTTTGCATTCCAAGTACTGCGCAGGCAAAATCGTCCTACTGTGCAGATTTTCTGTCAAGATTAAAATCTGCAGGACAGGTGCCCATTCGTCTGTTTTGGGTTGTGCTACATAGCACAGGTCGATTTTATACAGGTTTACCTCTTACAGACAGCATTTACATCTAGTAGTACAGTCATTGGCCATGGCTGACAACAATGATGTATTCCGCATGTTGGCTGCTGAGGATAAGTTGGATGGCACCAACTATCCATTGTGGGCATATATGATGCGACATGTATTGGTAGCAAAGGGGTTATGGAACATTGTGCAGGGTATTGATGCACGTCCTATTGTGGCTGGGAATGCTGCAAACACATCAGAAACATGTACTGTTGATGATGGTGCAGGCACAAGTGCTGTAGCAGCTGTTCGAGAACCACCACTTTCAGCAGAGCAGATTCGTTGGGATGGTAGAGATGCGCAGGCTCATGCCTTGATTGCGCTGTCTGTCAAACGTACCATTATCCAACATATTCGCTCATGCAGGACTTCTAAGGATGCTTGGGATGTACTTGCCACATTGTATCAGGCAAGAAATGAGGCTCGTGTTGCTTACCTCCGAAAACAGTTGGAGAGTGAGCATATGAACGAAGGTGATTCTATGGATAGCTTTTTGACAAAGATCAAGGATTTCAAAGAGCAGCTCATTTCTGCAGATGAAATCCTGTCAGACAGTTCACTTGTGCAGACTGTTTTGAATGGTCTACCAGATTCTTATCAGGGTTTTGCTTCCACTCTTCGCTTGATGATGAAAGGCAATCCCAATGCCTTATCATTTGAGGAGTTAGTTTCTATTTTGCTGCAAGAAGACCAGTCAAGGCAAAACAGGAATATTATGCGTGTCGCAGATCAAGCTTTCGTTGCTAGTCAGAGAAGCGGGAAAGGTAAAGCTGGCTTTTCTTCTAGTAAGCAGAAATCTGCAAATGCTGCGCAACCAAAGAAGGAAGACAAAGATGAGAAGAAGGGTGACAAACAGAAGACATTTTGCAAGTACTGTAAGGGAAATGATCATGTCATCAAAGCGTGTCCTAAGCTGGCTGCGAAAGAGGCTAAGAAGAAAGAGGCTGGTATGGCTGTTGTTTGCAGATGCCTCTCCTTCTAACAATGAATCTGCTAATGTTGTTCAAGATACAGAATGGGCATTCAATGCGCAGTGCAGTTATGACCCATCTTTGCATGACACATGTATGTCTGCAGTAGATTCAGATGTATGGTACTTTGACAGTGGTGCCACTAAGCATATCACCTCGCAGCGCAGTTTATTCACTTTCCTTGAGTCTGCTCCCACAGGGAATACTGTCACTTGTGCCAATAACTCCTCTTATCCCGTTAAAGGAGTTGGACAGATTGTGCTGAATGTTGCAAATTGCAACACCTTTACACTTTTTGATGCATTGTATGTGCCAGGGATCAAAAAGAATCTGCTGTCAGTCTCCGTATTTGCCAAAACAGGTTTGGTTGTAAAATTTGTGGATGACAGATGTACTGTTCATGATCTCTCTTGTGGTGACATCATTGTAGCATCTGGTTCACTATGTCGAGGGCTGTATAAGCTCAATATGGATGGCAAATGTGTAGAGGATTCAGCATGTGCTATTATGGATACGCAGGCTATTTCAAATGCAAAACTGTGGCATGCACGTTTTGGTCATCTGAATTTTGCAAGTTTGCTGCGCCTGCAGAAATCTGAAATGGTGTCTTCTCTGCCTAAGCTTGAGGCACCTGTCAAGCATGTTTGTGAGGGCTGCATATTGGGTAAAATGCAGCGTGCTTCCTTTCCCAAAGATGGATCAGTGAGAGCTGAACGCAGATTGCAGCTTGTTCACAGTGATGTTTGTGGTCCCATGCAAACTCCATCATTTGGAAACTACCTTTACTTCGTGACTTTCATTGATGATTTTACCAGGCATGCATGGGTATATCCTTTGAAGGCAAAGTCCGAAGTGTTTTTGTGCTTCAAACAGTTTTTGGTTATGGCTGAAAATGTGTCAGAAAGTAAGATGGGCACCCTCCGTTCAGATCGAGGGGGGGAGTATATGTCTTCAGAATTTAATGCATTTTTGGCTGAGCGTGGGATAAAACACCAATGTACAGTGCCGTATACACCACAGCAAAATGGTGTGGCTGAGAGAAAAAACAGGTCTCTCATGGAAATGGCAAGATGTATGGTTAAGAGTCAAAGTCTACCACATGGTTTTTGGCTTGAGGCTGTCATGTGTGCCACTTATGTACTAAACAGGTGTCCCACCAAAGCATTACAGGTTGTCACTCCATATGAGGCTTGGCATAGCCGCAAGCCATCTGTTGGCCATTTACGTGTTTTTGGTTGCCTGGCATATGCATTAGTGCCTGTGCAACATCGCAGAAAATTGGATGACAAAGCTGTCAAATGTATTTTTGTTGGATATAGTGCTGAGAGCAAAGGCTATCGTTTGTATCATCCACAGACAAAGCGCATTTTGGTTAGCCGTGATGTTGTATTTGTGGAAGATGCAGTTCAGCCCTTGGTTTCATGTACTAAGGAGACAGATATCAGCTCACGTGATGTCTATGATACATTGTTGCCTCTTTTCAGTGGTGCACAGTCAAGTGCAATACCTCATGAGGCAGTTTTTCAGCCTATGCAGGTTTTAAATGATGGCACAGATCAGCCTATATCTGATGCAGATGTGCATGATGCACTTGAGGATGAGAGACAAGAGATTGAGGGCTCTAGGAACATGCCTAGATGGCTGGTGCAGACTTTGCGTGACAGCAAGTTGGATGCCCCTTTGTCTAGTCGCACTCGTTCTGGCTCTCATGGTGCCTCTTATGCGTCAGATTGTTATGCATTGGCTGTTTCTAGTATGTGCGATGAAAGTGAGCCTGTTTCATTTGATGAGGCACAAAGTTCAGAAAATTGGATGGCTGCTATGCAAGCAGAATACGATGCTATTATGAAGAATAGTACATGGTCTTTATGTGACTTGCCCCCTGGCAAGAAGGCCATTGGCACTAAGTGGGTATACAAATTGAAGCGTAAGCCTGATGGCACAGTGGATCGCCATAAGGCTAGGCTTGTTGCAAAAGGTTATGCTCAAGAGAAGGGCATTGATTTTGATGAGACTTTTGCTCCCACATGTCGTATGACCACTGTTCGTAGCATCTGTGCATTAGCAGCTCATAATGGTTGGAATGTACATCAGCTGGACATAAAGACTGCGTTCTTAAATGGAGATTTGCATGAGGAGGTGTATGTATCGCAGCCTCGTGGTTTTGTTCAAAGAGGGCAGGAAAACAAAGTGTGCAGGTTAAAAAAGGCTTTATATGGTTTAAAGCAAGCTCCACGAGCTTGGTATGAAAAAATACATGCATATTTGACTGCACATGGGTTTCAGAATAGTCCAACAGAAAGCACTTTGTATGTTAAACGTGTGGATGGTGTACATCTAATCATTGCTCTCTATGTCGATGACATGCTGCTCACAGGACCAAATGAGAGTCATATTGCTGATTTTAAGGCTGATTTGAATGTCTCTTTTGAGATGTCAGATTTGGGGCATTTGCATCATTATTTGGGGATACAATTTAAGCAGTGTGATGGAGGTATTGCTTTGTGTCAGACAAAGTATATTGAAACATTGTTGCGGAGATTTGGCCTTGAAGACTGCAAGCCTATTGCTACTCCAATGGAGACAGGTTTGAAGTTGAGTCTTCATGATGCTGGAGATCACTTTGATGTCACACTCTATCAGACAGCTGTTGGTTGCCTCATTTATGTATGCATTACGAGGCCAGACATTCAGTTTGCAGTCTCACAGGTGAGCAGATTTATGCATAGCCCAGGCATTAAGCATTGGCAGGCAGTGAAGCGTATCTTTCGCTATTTGAGTGGTACTCGGCATCTTGGGTTGTTTTATCCCAAGGGGGGATCATTGCCGCCAGATTTACATGTTTTTTCAGATTCTGACTGGGCTGGTTGTTATGACACACGCGTGTCCACGAGTGGTTTTTGCTTCATGCTTGGAAGCTCATGCATATCATGGTTGAGCAAGAAGCAGCCTACTGTGGCCACTTCTAGTTGTGAAGCTGAGTACAGGGCAGCTTTCACAGCTACGGTTGAGTGTGTGTGGCTCAGACGCCTTATGGCTGATTTGGGTGTTGGGCAGCCATCTGCCACCACCATCTTCACTGACAGTCAGAGCGCATTGGCAGTTGCGCGGAACCCAGTGTTCCATGCTCGTACGAAGCACATTGAGGTGCACTACCATTATGTCAGGGAGAGACTCTCTGCAGGAGAGATCAGTTTGGCTTATGTGCCAACACAGGATAACCTTGCAGACCTTTTCACAAAGGCTCTGCCTCGTGAGAATTTCGAAGCTTTTCGCAAAGCTTTGGGCTTACTCCCTTTTGTGGATTCGTCCACATAGCTAGACACTTCCCTATACATGAGTGCTAGCTCTTGTTCACCGCATCACTCCAGGGGGGATTTGTTACCATATTATAGTAGTGATGTGTGTGAACACACTTAGACCGCCGGGGCACTTTTTCCCTCACTAGGAGGTTTTTTCCCCCGTGCATTGTATATACGCCCATTATCTTCTAGGGCTTGTAATCTTTCATTTTTTGGCACTCATAATACACTACTGTGTTGTGCTCAAGCTTCCTCATCTTCTTGAAGTTGTGTGTGCATTCCTGCAACCCTAATTCCAACAACACACACACACACACACACATATATATATACACACACATATATATATACATATACAAATATATATATATATACACATATATATATATACACACACACACACACATATATATATATTTATATATACAAAAAAGGTAGAGCCTATAAAGTCACCTAGAGACCTTTATTGAGGGCCTTATGAGCCTCAAGACCAAAAAAATCAAAAAATAAAAAATAAAAAAAATGCCATGTGTGCTACGGCGCGTTAAATCGCTAATTTGACCAGGTCAAAATGCCGATTTCTGCACCGTAGCGCACATGGCATTTTTTTTATTTTTTTTTTGATTTTTTGGGTCCTGTGAGGCTCATAAGGCCCTTTAGGTGCCCTAATAGCCCTTTATTTATATAAGAGATATATATATATATATATATCTTATAATAGTCCCAAAATCTTATAATATCTTATGTCTTATATATATATATATATATCCTATATATCTTTTATATACATATATATATATATATATCATATATATAATATTATATATATATATATATATATATATCTTTCAATAGCCCCATAATCTTATATATATATAGGTACACACACACACACACACACACACACACACACATATATATATGTACATATATATACATATATGTACATATATATACATATATGTGAGTGTGTATACATCTATAAATACAACATTTTTTCGTACCGCTCTAACCCAATCTCGATTACTTTTTTTAATCACGATCACATTTAAAATGAATCCTAAACAATATTTTCTATGAACACATGAACAAAATATTGAAATTGCGAGGCTTGAAATGGTATATCACAAGTACGCCAGGAAAAATCACAACTTACAATGCACAACAAATTTTTTTTATTAAACTTGGAAGAGAAGTTTGCATTACATCTTTTTAATAAGCTCTTGGAAGAGCTCAGGAGAGAGAGTTCTAGAGGTTGGTTTCTGGCCTAAGCTTTGGAATATATCACTCGGCTCATTGATTCCTTGAGCCTGAGAAAGGACACAATGGCTTAAAACTGAGCCGGGATGCTTGCCCGTAAAGCAATACAAGGCAGCTTCCCTAGCTACCAAAATACATTTATTTATGTTTGAGGCTAAGGGGTTCTTCGACAAGACTGCACTAAGTGCTTTACATTTTAGGAGCTCGGCATAAACAAGGCAGATTCCCTAGCTACCAAAATACATTTATTTATGTTTGAGGCTAAGGGGTTCTTCGACAAGACTGCACTAAGTGCTTTACATTTTAGGAGCTCGGCATAGGCGATCTCTGAATAGTCTAAATGAAAAACCCGCACTGTGTCGGCTCTGAGGGTAGGTATGTAGTGCCAAAGAGATGCATCTCGACCCTCTGACTTTGGCCACGTTCCTCCTACGCACATAGCAAACTTGTCCACTCCAAAAGCAGTCTGTCAACATGTCAATATAGAAGTTAGGAAGCGTGAAATGATACAACTAAAAATAATTTGCTTTACAACTAAGAAGTTAGGACATACCTCAGTTGCATTGTCACTTGCAACTACTTGCTCATTTGTCAAGTTTATGCTTCCTTAGTCTTGAGCATCGCCAACAACCAAGGGCATGTGTGGTTCAAAGGCAGCTACGCTCTCATAGAATTGCACATCTTGCTTTATTTCAACGAGCGCTTTGGCCACTACATCTTCCAAGGTACTGCTACCAATATCGTATGCAAGCGCTTTTGTGAGGTTGTCATCTTCAAAAGAGATTTTTACTTTCCCTTTGTCTTGACTCCCAACATTCACGGCAATAATAGACAGTGCCTCATCCTCGCGAAACCCGAGTGTCTTGGCAATGTCATCCAAAAATAAAAATTCTTTCCCATCAATAATGATTGGATGCAAAGACATGATAACAAGGTCTGGGACCTCCTCAAGTACTTCATCGCCCTTTAGAACTAGGTTCGGAACCTCCTCGGGGACATTCTCTTGTAGAGCCTCCAATTCCATTGAGGCCTCCCATTGTTCTGTAACATTCTCTTCCTCAGCATGGGCCTCTTGGACCTGCTCCATTAGCTTTGCTTTGCCCTTTTCTTTTTCCTTGCCACTTTCTTTTGCCACACCCTCTTGTATAACAGAAGGATCAAAACCATGTCCCAGCTCAGGAAAGAAGTGCCGATGTTCCCCATTTGTAGATCCAAGAGTAAGTCTTCCTCCTCATTCCTGTAGTTCTTTTCTGTGAGGGATTTTAAAAACCTTGATAGGCGAAATCTAAAATTCTTGTCTTCCCTGAATATGTACTTGATGAGGTCAACCGGAACCCATAGGCCCTCATCACCCTCAAACATGATGGAGTACGTGCTGATGTGTTCATCCATATACTGAATGACATCTGTGAAAGCATCCGCGTATAGATGCATTGTTGCACGCACATCAATTGCTCCCTCAAACATAGGGACGATCTCGTCAACCCTATGAAGTAACTCAAGCTTTCCTAGCTGTGCAATAAGTGCGTCAAGTAGAGGTGCCATGACTATGAGTGATTGCAAGAAATAGAGAGTGTGTGATACAGAAAGGTGTGTGAAATTGAGAGAAAGTGTTAGGAGAGAACGATAATTGTCAATTGATGAAAATGAGTAAAGTATCGTTTATAAATGGGCGACCTTGTTATAAAATTTTTAAAAACTTTTAAAATTTTTAAGTACCAAAATTTTAAAAAAAAATGGTATGCGAAAGCAAGAACGTATCCTTCCATCGCAAGGTCATTTCTAATTTACTAGTGGCTCAAGCCACAGATGCTTGTGTGACCAACCTTACACTATCACAAAAAAATAAAACTTGCACAAGACAATTGAAAAACCTTAATAAGACAGTGAGGTAAAAAAATTGAAATTGTATTTACTTCAATCCAAGATTACATATCCAGTGGATAGCTACACAGCCAGGGAAAGTAATTTCTCTACAAAGAAAAGATCGTTCCTGCCTTTTGCACACTACTCTACCATTGATTATCAAAGCAAAATCACCACTCAGTGAGAATCGAAGAACTAAGTAGTCACGTAAGTTGGCAAGGGACCAGTCACTCATTCACAGCAACATCTTCTACATTCCCACCTTGCATGGATATATGTAGCACACCCTGTTCTGTAGAGGTTGTGTCGGAGTCTAACGCCTCCCATTCTCCATTTGTAAGCTTCCATCGCCTGTAAGGAAACGCAATGGACAACTGTTGCTTGGCAATATGGTAGCGCATCACAACCTTCTCAAGTATTACTCCGCATCTGATGGTGTCTCCATTGTGTTGAACAACTTTTTTATCCCATGCAGGTGATAAGAAACAAGTGAGAGCTCTCTCCCCCTTTGCAATCCATAAAGTTGGGGTATGATGTGTGTCACTTGTACAGAACAGGTACACAAAGAGGTGTAGAGATATGAAGCAAGTTATGGTTGCTTTGTGAGATCCATATGTGCACTTCATAGCATTTTGCACCTTGCTTTCGATCTGCAAACAAGCCATGGCCACTGAAGCATTGTCTGGAATTGGCCATTCAATAGATGTGAGAGTTGGCGTAGGTTCTGGAACTAATTTTCCAGTACCATTTGCTGTCGTGGTGGGAACCACATATGTATCCTCATAGAAGAAGATGTTTCGTGCAAGAAGTTGTGTAGCTGGACACCCTCCAAAGATTAAACTACCAAGCTCCACATGGTATGCTTCAAAGGTTCCTAAAATTGCCTCCATAGACTCCCACTCACTATAGTTTGAGGAAAAAATATCTACGCAGAGGAACCCAAGAACAAGCAAAGCAGTGCTCAGTATACCATTATTAGCACACAATTGATTTAAAAACAAGAATATAAAGTGGTGAAATGACTTACAATTTGCAGGAAATCGTTGACGTTGGTCATGGTCTGCTAGTTTGAGCTCTGTTGCCTTGTAAACATGTTGGACCACCTTGGCTAGCTTTTTTCCATCACGATCTTGTTTGAGCTCCAATATCCGCCCTTTCCAATGGTGACTTTGTATATCAATGTATCGCTTTGACACCTTGTGGGTTCCTCTTGTACTAATCCAATTCCACTTCTCGTACTGTTTGATGTTCCAGTGCCCATCCTCATCTTGACCACTGCTACAAGAGAGAGATTGAATACTGATCGGAGGCCTTCGAGCTCTAGAAGAAGACATCAGATGTATATATTAGGGAGATTATAAACCTTGATGGCAAAGAAAAATAGATTGGTGAGAAAAAAACTTAGACTAGGGAGATGTACAAAAGAGAAGGAGTTGTAGAGCAAGTTCCAAAGGCTTGGCTATGCTATTACTACACTTTGAAAGAGGATATTAGAGGGGGTGAGAGGAGACAATGAGTAAGATTATGAGAGCCAAAGCATTTGCAACTCAAGCTTCCATAGCTTGGCTCTGCTGTTACACTCTGTAAAAGAAGGTTGGACAAGGTAGAAGGATGAAGTAGGGAAATGTAAGTGAGGATCAAACTTCCATAGCTTCTGAGAGGAGGTTGCAGATCAAGCTTCCATAGCTAAGCTCTACTGTTACACTCTGTAAAAGGAGGTTGGACAAGGAAGAAGGATGAAGTAAGGAAATGTAAGTGAGGATCAAACTTCCATAGCTTCTGAGAGGAGGTTGCAGATCAAGCTTCCATAGCTAAGCTCTGCTATTACACTCTGTAAAAGGAGGTTGGACAAGGAAGAAGGATGAAGGAAGGAAATGTAAGTGAGGATCAAACTTCCATAGCTTCTGAGAGGAGGTTGCAGATGAAGCTTCCATAGCTTCTGAGAGGAGGTTGCAGATGAAGCTTCCATAGCTATAGATCTAGGTTTTTGAGTGAAGAGAGAGGTAGATCAAGAGGTAGATAGCTAAAAGAAGTAGTCTAGAGAGTGAAAAACACCCTGCTATGAGAAAGGGGGAAGAGAGAGCATTTTGGAGGGAACATGGGAGAGAGGGATAGTGGAAAGTGAAGGGGAATGTGCATTGAATGCATGGGAACTCGTTTTTGGGCCTCTATCACTTTAGAGACCTTACTTAATGATGGCTGTAGGCTGCAGCTATCCTTTTCTATAAAAAATAGGGAAAAAATTCATATACGTATAAAATTTTTGAGTTTTAGTTGATTTTAAAAATTAAAAAAGAGCCTATTTAGCCTATTATTCTAAGTTTGACCACTACCTTCTAGGCTCTTACAAACCATTGGTTTTAGTCCACATGTAATCTCCCTAGTTGTCTATTTCTTAATCACCTCCATTAGGCAATGGCAAATTAAAGGGCCCAAAAAGACTCCATTGAGTTCCTAATGTATGGAGTCACACCATGCATTACCTCATTGTGGGAGTCTTGTTCATAATGTAAACTGCAGTTGCCAACTACTTCAGCCCAATAATGGTAAGACATGCTCTTCTCATCCCATTAATGCACGAGCCACCTCTACAATGTGCCTATTCTTCCTCTCATCACTAACACCATTTTTCTACGAAGTGTACCTACATGTGAATTGCCTCTGAACTCCATGCTTTATCAAAAGTACTTAACTAAACTCATTGGAGAAGTACTCTCCCCTCCATCTGACCTTAGGCACTTAACCAGAAAACCTGTTTGCTTTTTCAGCGAGTGTTCTAAAATTCTGAAAGTGTGAATAAAGACTTCACTTTTCTCTCTCATGAATGAAAGATACATAGTAACAACATTCTCCCATTGATGTTGCCTTTATCGGTCCCCATACATCTAAGTGCAACACATTAAGTGCTCACTTACATTCTTGTCATGTGGAAAGACATTCTTTGTTTGCTTTCCAAACTAACATGCTTCACATACATTATACGTTCCATCCACCTTAAACTTTGGCAAACCTATAATAATTTCTTAATCTTGCATATACTTCAAATCACTTCTCATTCACATGACCAATTTGTTCATACCAAATATCCATCCCACAATACCTACACCTTGTGTAATCATAGCAGCTTTCACCTCAGGCATACTTATATCCAAAGTAAAAAAAATTTCCACTCTTTTTTCCTTTATAACCAAACGACATTTATTTTTGAAGTCCTCAATAGAGCACCCCTCAGGGTAAAGCGTACTTGCAAACCCTACTCAATCATCTGTAAAAACAAAAACCATATTCTTTGTTATGTTAGGCACATGAAGTACATCAGCCAAGTATCTCACCTTGCCATCTTGCATAGCCAATGGCACATTCCCAATGTGAGCAATACGATGAGCTGTGTCATCCCCCGTCTCTACATAACTTGGTTTTTTCAACATTTTTGACATCTATAAACTACTCACCACGATAAGTCATGTGGTTAGAGGCTCTAGTATCCACATACCATATATTGTTCACCATTTTGGGTAACTTGCAGCAGTCACTGGATTCTAAAAAACCCCTTTCTTGTAAATTTCTCATGAATAAAATGACCCCTTTTTCTTTATAGCCTTATGGGATTTTTTTAGAAATAAATTAAAAAAACCCTTTTGTAAATGTATTTATGTAAATTTACCTTAAAATTTTGATTTAAAAAACCTCTTCATTTGAACTCAGGTGCCATACTTACATATTTTTAGGTGAACCCCCCGAGCTTGGTATACTTTAGAATGGCCCTAGGGGCATTCTACCACTGCCTTGTGTCAAGTGCCTAGGGACAATCTTTGCATGTGCATGCAAAATACATCAAGATTATCCTTGGAAGAATGGACCTAGGACCATTCTACCATCCATGGTGTGGTTGCAAGAATGGTCCTACGATCATGCTACCATCCATGGTATGATTTACAATGGCCCTAGGGCCATTATTTCAAGCTCATTGTGATTACAAGAATGGTCCTTCTTCCATGGACAATCCTAATGTATTTTTCATCCATGGTGTGCTTGAAACAATGCCCCTAGGACCATTCTACCCTTCTTCCACCACAGCAATCCTGATGTATTTTGCATCCATGTGGTGTGCTTGAAACAATGGCCTTAGGACCATTCTACCAATCCATGGTATGCTTTAGAATGGCCCTAGGGCCATTCACCACTCCCTTGTGTCAACTCCCTACTAGGAACAACAAGTCATGACAAACGACAATCCTGATGTATTTTGCATCCATGGTGTGCTTGTTGAAACAATGGCCTTAGGACCATTCTACCAATCCATGGTATGCTTTAGAATGGCCCTAGGGCCATTCACCACTCCCTTGTGTCAACTCCCTACTAGGAACAACAAGTCATGACAAACGACAACAAAATCATGTAAACGACGAGAACACAAGTCCATTTTGCCAAAAAAAAAACATCAAAAAATGACTACTTTTTAGAGATTGTTTAAAATACATCACTTTTTTTTGTAGGTGCACTATAAAAAAATTAAAAATATTTCTATCTTTTTAGACATTTTAGAATCAAGAGAACTTTAAAAAAAGACTTGATTTAGACCAAACCAAAAATTTCACATTCCATAAAAATTTGAGTACCGAAAACATTATAGTAATTGCAAAAAAAAAATCTTCTCCTTGCAACTAAGAGAGATCTTTGACCTTTTGCCATTATGCCCTCACTTAGCCCATTTAAATTTCCTTCTCTTGTTGTCGACGCATTGTGCTCTTCCTGGGACCAACATACATTTCCCTTCTTTCTCCATGAACAAGAGAAAATAACTCTGCTAAAATTGGCACATTCACTAACACCAACAGCTACAACATTGTCACTCCTTTCACTAAGGCCACTCTTGTGCCACACAAATGCATGCTGTAGTTGAAATGTGTCATCCCTGAACTCTTCAACTAGCTTCTCCTGCTTTGAAAAAACTCTCCCACCATGCTAGAGAGCTTGTTGAAAAATACACATGTGTAGCATGTATTGTCTCCTTGATCTCATTCAAGCATTGCAGAAAATCAACCGGGGGATTTTCTTTCTCAACCTTTTGTGTTCTCTCATTGTAGAGAGCAGCATGTACTTTTCTTGTTTAATTTCATGACAAGAAACAAATAGTAAGAACTTCAAACCCTCTGATGGAAAAACCAATCTTCAGAGTTTGAGTATTTTTTGGACTACATGAGAGTATGTTCCTCCCCTTTCTTGATTCTAAATTGATGTTAAAAACTATGATCATTGAGCTATGCAAATGATGGCATGTTAATGGCCTCATTGGTTTCAAAGCATCTAAAATCATATATTTCTTCCATGATTTTGATGGAGGTCTTGGTAACATATGCACCCTCTAACAAGGTGCAGATCTGTGGAAGGTTAAATGCACTTTTCCTTGCCAATTTAATCGAGAACCTACTAAACATCTAGTCAATATGGTCATGTGTGTGTCCCACCAACAAAAACCCACGCGCTTGACTTTCTTGAATATCTTCTTCTATACTAGCATATTCAAGTACGCAAGGAGAATTTGGTTTTTGTTTTCTCTGCTAGTGTTATCCAGTTGTAAGTAGAGAACTTGGTTTTTGTTTTCTCTGCTAGTGTTATCCAATTGTAAGTAGAGAACAGGTGGTAGTTCGCCTTGCCATTCTTCGATGATGTTTTGAATGGTGTTGATTATCAAATTAGGATCATTATGAATGTTAGGAAAATTAACAAAGATTCTTAATGACATGACACCATTGAAAACTAAGGCTCCTATAACATGGAGTTGGATTAAAATTTCCTCCTTGAGATTCTTAGGAGGACACATAAATTGAGGCAACATGGTTTTCTTTTGATCCATGCCATCAATGACTAGCCTAAATCTTTATCCTTCTTCTCTAAACACTTTTTCTTGTGCTTTGTGCTAATTTTTGGTGCTCCATGCTTTGTTGCTCCCTGTGAATCCTCAAGGCCTGTAGAATGGGCACTGCAAAAGAGATTGAAGAGTGTCCATATTTTCCAATATAAAAAATTAATACAAAATAACCATTACAACCAATTTAAAACATCTAGAACTTCAACCTAAATTTACATTTTTCTTATATAGTCTTTGCTGTGTCTCGCTACTTTGCTTTCAACTCTGCACATATTTGACAAACACCCATCTTGCTGGAATTTTGATGTGAGAGAAATATTATCTCCATATTCTCAAGATAGAAGCAAGTGAGAGATTGGGGTTGAGACTTTCTTTTTGTAACTCCACATATAAATTGTAAACCTCTCTTTTAGTAAAATTGTCAGGGAGATGTGTGAAGTTTGAGTTAAGTAGTAGTACTTCTCCATTGAAGGTGATAAAGTTTCCCAACCATTGCTTTAGGAAACAACATTGGGGGTTTCATGTTTGCTAAATGTTAAAGAAAAACTTTCTTGGGCCACATTTGTTAAGTTTTTTTTAAATTCTTAGATTGGAAAGAGTGTGGCATTCAATTTTACACATAAGGATGAACCACACTCATCATGATAATCCACCTATGAGGCCACACATGCGAAATGCCCAAGAGGATGATGACGAGTTCAAAGGTATCAAGGATAAGGTGGTCTTTGCAAAATTCAAAGGAGAAGGATCAAGCAATAAAGAATATGATGAATGGATTGATAAGTTGGATATGTATTATGAGATGAACCCAAGAAGTGATCGCGCTAAAGTGTGCTTTTCTTCACTCCATATGGAAGGGTATGCACATACTTGGTGTGGTGAAACTTGCATGACAATGGTTATGAGATCACCACATGGGGTGGTGCTTTCAAGGATGCCATGCAAAATGCCTTTACTTCCAAGTTTAGGAATGACAAATTGATTGGTGAATGGGATGACTTGGAGCAAGGGTTTAGAAAAGTCAAGGACTATACAGAAAAGATCTTGAAGCTTATTCTTTATGTGGATGGTTTTAGTGAGAAGTTCAAGATGCTCAAATACATCAAGGGTCTTAAACTGACCATTAGGGTAGATGTAAGGGCACAAAGGCCTAATAACTTGCAAGAAGGTATCATGTATGCCGAGATCTATGAAGACAAATATACATATAGAGGGCCAACAAGAAGTGGAGGTAGGGCTAATTTGAATGCTCCAACTTTTAGGAAGTTTGCAAGAGATGCTTCTTCAACTCCTACCAAATCTAGATTCTCTTGTGTGTGGTATCTTGGTCCTAGGGCCAATCTAGATTCTCTTGTGTACCCTAGGGCCAATGTAAGTTGAGATTGGCCCTAGGGCCAATCTAGACTCTCAGCTCACTCTCAGTCTATTTAGCCCATCTCTCCCAAAGTTTAGACTAATTTCAAATTCACATTCTCAATTTAAACTCTCAGTCTATTTAGCCCATCTCTCCCAAAGTTTAGACTAATTTCAAATTCACATTCTCAATTTAGACTCTTTAGCCCATCTCTCTCAAAGTTTTCCACCCAATTTTAAATTCGCAAGATTTTAAAATTTGCCCCAGTTTTGGCTCAGAAGTTTTCCATCCCAAGCCTCTCATGCATCGGCATCGTCAATATTCAACCAAAAAAATGAAAGGCACACTTCCTTCTAGTTTGGATTAATTTGTATGCATATACTAATTTTAGACTAAATAATTCTAATCTAAACTAATTAAGTAGTAATTAATCTAAACTAATTAAACTAATTAAGTAGTAATTAAACTAAACTAATCAAACACTAACTAGATTATAAACACTTAAATTAGATATAAATTAGAATCTAAACATTAATTAGATTTTAAACTAATTAGAGAGCGAGAGAAAGAGAATTGTGTGTGAGAGTTAATTAGATTTTAAAGTAACTAAACTAATTAGAGAGAGAGAGAGAGAGAGAGAGAGAGAGAGAGAGAGAGAGAGAGAGAGAGAGAGAGAGAGAATTGTGTGTGTGTGTGTGTGTGTGTGTGTGTGTGAGAGAGAGAGAGAGAGAGAGAGAGAGAGAGAGAGAGAGGGGTGTGTGTGGGTGTGAGAGAGAGAGAGAGAGAGAGAGAGAGAGAGAGAGAGAGAGAGAGAGAGAGAGAGCGCAAAGCTGCAACTCATTCCAAGATCTAAAAAAAAACTTAGAAGATTAGAGAGAGAGAGAGAGAATTCACATCGGATTTGGTCACTTGATATTCAACTATATCTTCACCATTGGCTCTCTTTGTATCCCATCCAAGTGGACTAACCAATCCTCACATGGGACCTTACATGCAAATGTGTTTTTTGTTTTAGACATTTAGTGGGCAAAGAATTTAGACAATAGAGGAGTCATATTTTGGTAAGACCTGTGGGACATAGAGCGAGTGATATTCAGACTCGGGGGGTGCACTACTAAGAAACCCTATGTATCATGTGTGTTTAAGAGGTATTAAAAAAAAACCCTTACTTGTGAATTTTTCATGAATAAAATGACCCATTTTTCTTTATGGACTTATGGGTTTTTTTTCAAAATCAATTAAAAAAACCCCTTATGTAAATTAAGTTAAAAACCCCCTTCTTTTGAACTCACATGGTACTTACATATTTTTAAGCATTAGGGCCAAAAACGCCTAAAAAGGGCCCTTTACTTATCTCGTGATTAAGAAAAGAGCCAAAGAGAGTGTGCCACGTGCACAAGAATATGGTATTCTTGTCTCCTCTTCTTTGGAGGTAGTAGAGTCCATTTCGAGCTTTTTCCCTCTAATTTAGCCAAATCTCTATATTCAGACCGA
Organism: Cibotium barometz; assembly: GCF_041138505.1. NCBI lineage: Eukaryota > Viridiplantae > Streptophyta > Polypodiopsida > Cyatheales > Cibotiaceae > Cibotium > Cibotium barometz. The sequence continues at coordinate 34,105,360 of NC_141086.1, forward strand.
TTGTGGTGGTCCCTAAGATCCGTTATACTGATAAAATCTCTCAAAAGATTTGAAAAAAGATGGCATGTAGTTAATGCCGAAATTTTTGAAGTTTGGACAAACTACCTCCAATATTCCTTTTGGTGCCCATACCATTTTCATTCTTCTTCCCAATGTCTAGAAGCTCTCATCTTCTACCTCTCTCTTATCTCTTTTTCGACCTCACTGAGCTTCATTGCATCTTCTAGCTCTCTCTCATCTCTTTTTTGACCTCATTGAGTTCCATTGTTTCATTCTCTTGCTTCTATTCTATATGGAATCCACAAGACGTCCTTCTCGTTCAATAAACTCTTGGGTTGTACACAACAAAAGGGATGATGGAACTTGGGAAACCAAGAGTTTCACTCATGTAAACGACTGGGTTACTATGTTGCCCTCATGCAAGGGATCTTATAAGGTGAAAAAAATGAAAAGAGAGGATACAAAATACCATTGGAAGGGACACATTGCTGCTTTCAAGGTTACATCTAAAGGTTGGTTTGCTCAGGTCCAACATGTTTAAATGGCAAAGGATATATACGTATCTCCAACTCAGCATATTCCTATGCAACCACATTGTAAGTTGTAGTTCAAATTTGTAAATATTTTTTTTTAAATACAAGTTTTAACTTCCAATTTCTTTTGAGTGGCAACTTGTGGAGAGATTCAGTGGTACTTTCCAAGCCATTCACAAAGAATTTGCAGAGCTCATGTATGGTGACCAAAATGCTGCTTTTTTTAATAAGGGTAATCTTTTTTTAATAAGGGTAATCTTTTTGTATACTACGCACAGTACGTTGTTCTCTCAAAAACACGTGTGTATAGGCAAATTAACGATTTAGCAGTGCCAAGCCTTTCTTCTCTTAATTGGGACATTGCAGATGAAGCGACGGTGTGCAGAGCTTCAAACATAAAATATCCCAAGATATTCAAAAGGCCATGACTCCGGGAAGGATCTCGAGGAGGATACGATTATCATGGTTCGTGCCTCTACATGTCTTTGTAGCTTGCTTCAAAGACGCTGAGTTATAGAGGACAAAGGCATCATGGCTAAGTAGAAACTTCACAGCAGATTATTTGGACAACATTATAGGACTATTTTGGAAATCTAGAGAGTATGACCATAAGGGTGACTACATAAGGTGCAATGCTTGCCCTCAATCCTTGGCTTTGTCTTACAATATCTCTTGACAATCTCTTACTATGGGTTATGATTATAGGAGATACAAACTTAAGTTGGGTATCTAGGAACCTTTGGATTCTGATATAGATTGCATGTCATTTAGGTTTGAGTTGCAGGTTATTCCACATGATGAAAGAAAGGAGGTTAATGTTACCTCTCAGTGGACATTAAAAGACGTTAGGGAAACCTTGGAGTTTCTTGACAACACCACTCCTAGTTATAAATTCAAGGTCAATGGTACTACAATTGGAAGAAGAAGAGATGAATGCTCTATATATTGTATCAGTTGTTTACCTCCAACTGTTGTAATTTTTGAGCCATGAATGAATAGACAATTGACCTTTTTCTTGACCATTGCCATTTATGAAGAAACATTTAGTAGATAACTACATCTTTCATAAACAAATTGTGATTTATATACAATAAATGGTACAAATACATCTTGCGAGTTACAAAATGTCACTACGTATGTGTGAAGTTACAAAATATTCTAATGCTCTTGATTTTCTCTTTGTTTATTTGGGCTCCCAGACTTTGCCTGCTTTTGATCTTCACTTTGCTTATTTGGGCTCCCAGACTTTGCCTACTCTTGATCTTCACTTTGCTTATTTGGGCTCCTAGACTTTGCTTGCTCTTTGGTTTTTTTGGACTCCCAGACTTTGCTTCCTCTTGTCCTTGAGCAGGAATAGCACCGAAGTTGAGGGGCTTCTGAGCAGAGGGCTTCTTTGCATGAGATTTCTTTTGTGAGGTCCTCTGGTGGCTGAGATGTCTTCTTTTGCAGAGGATTTCTTTGCAATGGTTTCCTTTGAGGCTTTTTACAGCTTCTCAAATTTTAAAGGAGAATGCACTGGCAAACCCTTACCTTTGCCTTTATGTCTTTTCAGCTTCTTCTCCTTCCCTTTTCTCTGAGCCTGATCTCCTAGAGGAGGGGAGTCAGGATCTATAGGTGTAATTGCTTTGTCCAACATTATCTCAATACATCTCTCTCTTATCCACCAAATATAAGATTTAGGGTATTTATTACACTGCCAAAAAAAGTGGAGTTCTAAGACAAATAATGTACAAATACATTAAGAGTAATGCAAAGGATTAAGAGTAATGTACAAATACATTAAGAGTAATGCAAAGGATTAAGAGTAATGTACAAATACATTAAGAGTAATGCAAAGGATTCTCTAGTTTTCTTACATTGACTTGTTTAATAACTTAACATCTATTGTCCTGCAGGCATTTGCAATCACCCTCCATCCACAACTAGTAACGTCAAACTGGACTGGAACCTGAAATAATAAACACTAACAAAATCATGTTTCTTGAGCGCTACTAGAATTCTTGGTTATGGCCCTCGGTTTTTCGCCTCTCTAGAGCAGGATAGTTTTTCGCCTCTCTAGAGCAGGATAGTTTTTGACATACTAGACTTTTTGTACATACTCTCGATTACAATAGATAAATTTTTGTACAAAGTTATGAATACAATAGTTCTCTTTTTTGACAGTGTTATGTGTCCGAAATGTCGTTTTTCTGCATTCTTTGTAGTTGTCTTCTGAAAAACCATTTGAATAACTGTGCAAGAGCATTGCTTCTTGTAGCCCTTGCACCATGTCTTGTGCTTTTCAAAAGAATGATGTGTGTGCCTGGTAATGTGACTTTTCCATCCCTTGGTTACTGTATGTTGCTAGGGGTCCATGCTCCTCAACAAAATATGGCCCATGTACATGGAGGATGTGCTGCATAACAATTTTTTTTATAGCATATGTCAATTCCACTAAGTGTATCATGAATATAAAGGAGTCTTACCAAATAGTATGTGATATCTTTTTCTCCCCATGCTTCTTTGATTATTTGAATGAGATTTGTAATAGACATTTTGTACTCTTGCGCATATGTAGCTGATGTCTTCTGTTGTCTAAGAACATTTAAAAAGATGTCAAGATGCTTCCAAACCTCCATTCTAAGATTTGCTGGCCATGGTGTACTGGCAACATTTGTCGTGATCTCACACAATTCTTTCCAAAAATCCCACGTAACATTCACTTATTTTTTACTATGGTTTCCTTTTTTTTTGGGCTTTTGCAGCTCCCATGGAGACATCTGCCAAGACATCTTGTGTTTTCCCTGAATTGTTGGATCTTGCCTTAAATGAACCTGACTCCCATGAAAGCCCATATTTGATAACAATGCTTCACATTTATCAATACACTGATCTGCCAACAATGTTGGTTTAATAGAATATGCATAATCAAAATGCAATATCAGAAGCTTGTCAATTATTCTTATCTCTGCATGCAAAGTGCATATGTGAACATTCTTAAGAGAGATAGGAAGAATGGGATCCCAAATGTCTTCTTTATTCTTGAACTTACTCAGATCTATAGAGTCTCTCATTGGTGGGACTCTCCTTGCTGGTCACAAACTGCTCCACTCTTTTGATCCCATACCTTCCATATAATAAATGCAAGTATACTTTGCATTAGCCCCGTTGCATATTCCAAGCATACATTTGATAGTCTTTAAGTCAGCACCCAAATGCCATTCCACTTTGAAATTGCCAACTCCATCAACTATGAACATATCTCCAGTACTCTGGGATTGAATGATATTAGGGATACATGTGTGGGAGAACAACCATTATAGGGTTTGATGATTTTCGGTTGGTATCTGAGCTGCACAAACCCACCAAAGCTCCATCTGGACTGGATTTTATGATCTGGTTCCTCTCCTCTACCATTGTTGTACTCAATTGCCCTGTTCATAATAGATATGCTCACTCTTTCCATCTTTTGTCTTTTTTGGATATGTGCCTCATCCAACTTCAATACAAACTTTAGCACACCACCACATTCTTCTACAGTAATTTTATACATATGCACCATTGCAATTTGTACTTTTCTAAGATCCACCCATATATTGTTGAATGCATTATAAACAAATGTACTCTTTTTCTTCTGCTTCTCATAAGGCATTCTCCCTTCAATATGTATGTACTCTCCAAAAATACTTGAAATTTTTTGATTCATAGCAGTCCTAGCAGTAGAAACGAAAAGGGATCTCGGCAAACTAAAAGCTCTTATTTCTCTTGCATCTAAGATTTTGGAACCATAATCCAGAAAGAGCTTGGCAACCTTTGCGACTAATACCCACAGTGTCACAAGTCTCTACTTTTTCATCTGGTTTTACAATGGTCCTTAAGTCTCTTACCAACTCTTTGAGAGCAAGATCTCTCAAATTTGTATCAACTAACTAGTCTTGCATCAAACAACTAAATAGTCTTGCATCAAACAACTGCTTTGCATATTGACTAAGGAGTCAACCATTTATAATCCAACCGCTAGACTTGGCAACTAACTAGTCTTGCATCAAACAATTACCTCACATATTGACTAAGGAGTCAACCATTCATAATTGAACCACTAGGCCTGATAACTGTCTCACATCAAACATTACCTTGCATATTGACTAAGGAGTTAACCATTCATAATAATTGTCTTGCATCAAACAACTACCTCACATATTGACTAAGGAGTTAACCGTTCATAATACACACACACACACACACACACACACACACACACAGCGGCTTCCATTGTTGTCCACCATTCATAATACACACACATCAAACAACTACCTAGCATATTTACTAAGGAGTTAACCATTCATAATACACACACATAACATACATAGTGGCTTCCATTGTTGGCCACCTTTGCAATAGGCGGTAGTATGATCCACCATGCTAACAAGCTATTGAGTTTTATCAATCATCTTATGTTTAGTGCATTAAAATTTGATCATCCCTTTAGGTTCTTTAAACACAACATATCTTTGAAGGATTTCACTAGGGCTAGCTTTATGCAAGTTATGGCTAGGCTACTTCTAAGTATAATGTTTGCTTGATACCTATGAATCTATTTGAAAGAGTATATGCATATGTGGATGATTGTGTTGGAAATACATTAAGGGGAGTATTCTTGGAAATGCTTAGGACTAGGAAGTACTACCCTATTTTGTTGATTCCAAAAATAGGGAATGGAATGGACATAATGAGGGCCTGTGCTATCTAAAAAGTTATAAATCTTCTAAATTTGACTGAGTATCTAGATACATGTTTACAGTGCATGTTTATGGTATTGAACTCTGATGAGAGAAGTTGCCTTAGTACACTAAAGTGGCTGACTTTGATATTACTAAAGTTGACGTCAATGAGGATGGTCAAGGTAGAATAGTATACTTATCACTCTCCAATGATAAACAAGGTGAAGCACTCGTGAAGCAATGGAAGTGTTCTCGCTCTAAATCATCAAAATTTAAGAGAGTTTTATTTCAACAAGATGACTGCATCCTTATGTCTCATTGTTGTAGAAATCTAAATAAAGAAGTTTTCTTGTGAACTTGGTCATTATTACTACTGTGTCTTTTGTTTGATAAAGATGTGTGGTGGTGTTGTCTTCTTTTTTGTGAGGTTTTGTTTCTAACTGCTTCTTTGTGAATCAATGTAAATGCTTGTGTTGGGGATGTAAAATAAAAAATCTTGTTGGGTACAAAGTTTTTAGTAGTGTTAATTTTTTTTTCTACATTTTAACTTTAGAATTAGTAATTAGTTTGGATGATAGCCCCAACTAATTATTACAAGATGAAATTTGGATGAATATGTATATAATTTGAGAATAATAAACAACATTTAATCTTCTTAGAGGGTGTCATTATGTAAATAAAAAGTTCTAAATCAAAGAAGGTGTAACAATTCTAAATCAAAGGAGGTGTAACACTTTTGGAAAAAAATTCATGTCAAGACTTTCTCTAATAGGAGATTTTTTTAAAGAAACATTAAAGCTAGGACACTAGTGATGGGGGTGGAGAGGATATAAGTCTCCATGGGGGTGGAGAGGAGATGGGGGTGGAGAGGATATGGGTCTCCATGGGGTCAATAATCTCTAAAAGGATATACAATAGGGGGTTGGTTACTAGTCCCTTGAGGAGGAAGGTTGAGCTAGTCCTCAGTGTTCAAATCAAGAGCTTACCTTAGCCTTACTGAATCATGTCTCATTGGGTCTTGCCTTTGAGTCATAATGCAACTCCTTGATGTGGGTGCACTAGCTCATCCATTGTATCCTAACTTTGTTGTCACATAGGAATCCTCCTTCACTAAGACAGTGACGGAAGAGATCTCTATGCCTAGATGGATGCAAAAATAGAATGTCCTTCATGATGGTTCTCTCTTATAAAAGGCGGATTAGGAAGAAGCTAAGAAGCCAACAACTAAACCTATTCAAGAAAATAACCATCTACTACTAGCATGCAAGAATCCAATATTATACATGTGAGTAAGAATAGAGAAGATAAGAGATTACAATTATTCTATTGAAAGGAAATTATTATGTATTATTTCGTTTCAAAATTGACTTATACACAAGTGACTAGTTTTCTAACTAGGTTGAAAAACTAAAAAAATGATCTAACCACTATTACTAGTCTTAAGCAAGTATATATACAAAGTCCTTAGACTTTCCCTATTTGAAATTAAGATCAAGGTAAGAGCACTTTATATATTCCAACATTATCGTACAAAAGGTATGTGCATGTTTAAGAGGGTAAAAAGATGGCAGAGTGCCTTATACTACGTTAGGCAGGTGAAACTATGTTAATCTACGAAGTGTTAACATACCCTCCCTTCATAATGATAACTACGTCCTCACATCACCTGATATCGGTGTGAAGTTTCTTTCATAGTGGAAGAGGTGTGGATGGTTTAGGATACACCATGAAGTTGGTGTGTGAGGTTAAGTGGTATGGTTAGGGACTAATATGCAGGGCATATTGGTGATAATCTTTGGATAGCCTTGGTGATAGTAGGCAACTTGTCAAAGTGGCATGGAAGGTAGATGCAAAATAGAAGTTCTTCATGTAAGGCCTCCTTCTGTTATGGAAATGTCTTGGGTTCTTCAAATTTGGGCGGCTCATAGAAGTGGCCAATGCTAGCAGCATTCAAATTCAAAACAACCAACTTCTTGACTTAGAAAATACAAAAGCATTGAGAAATCTTGGAAAACGATGGTAAGTCCAGTTTCTTGAGTGTGAGGGTGAAAATTACATCTTTATGAGAGACAATGGGAAGTCCAGTTTCTTAAGTGCGAGGGTGAAAATTACATCTTTATGAGAGACAATGGGAAGTCCAGTTTCTTGAGTGCGAGGGTGAAAATTACATCTTAATGAGCACGTATGATATAACTATATTATGCAATAAGCTTTGAGAAGTATCCAATATCATTAAACATGCATGCTTTTTTCTTATTTATGGAAGGCATCTTCTTAGTTGTGTCAATTAAATAAATAAAATTTTGTCTTGTTGTTTTTATATCCTTATGTTTATAGTGAATTATAGTTTTTTTAAAAGGATGTTAAGAGTAACTTTGAATGAAGACAACCAAAAATTGGTATTAATTATAGAATCATATTTATCACCATATTTAAGAGGACCACTCTCAAATAAAGAATGTTAGAACTAGCTTAGAAGAGAAAATTTTAAGAGGGTTTAAGTGCTTCTCTTTTCTTACCATTTAAGGTATGTTTGAAAATTATAGATAAAGTCTTAAGAAAGTGTGAGTTAATGTGTGGATATTTTATAGCTCCCATTGGAGGCTTGTAGGCATTGATCTTCAGGAAAGAAAATGCTATTTAGTCAACTGCTTTTGCTACATGGTGAAGTAAAATTGTAAGTAGATATGATTTACATATGTACTCTTTTAGTTTGATGTACCTTCATTTTATGTTAACTTAATGCTCTCTTGGGATTTTGACCATTGAAAATTATTTGGCTATTTCTTTGGTGTATTTTTAAGTGTATTATAAGCTATTTTGTGGGCTATTTCTAAATGTATTATGAGCTATTTTGTAGGTGTGTAAAAAGACTTTTGGCAATGGTTCAGTTTTTTCTCCAAATAAAAACCATTTTTTTCACAAATAGATTTGATAAAACTTGAGGTAAAGTTAGAATCTCACCTAGGTTAGCATAAAAAAGAATTCAACTTTACTTTATGTTGCTAAATACATTGATAATGCTATTTTTAGGCTCCTAGAGGTAGTAGAAGAATGGGCACTCATGTGGTTGGAGAACATTATTCCATGCAAATTGTTTCCTTGAGTTCTTCTTTTTGAATAAAAGAACATTTGAGGTACCTTTTATTTTTACTTAGATTTATTAAAAATTTAATTCTTAATTTTATTATTCTTTTGTTTTCAAGTTCTTACTATGGTGAAATTCGAATCTTATTGATTCAAATCTTAACAACTCAAGGAGTTAACAGAGTTGTTATTAGAGCCTAGTGTGAATTTACATGATAAATTTCTAAGCTTGGCATGACAAGAAGAAGAGAAAAAGAATGTACCAAAAAATGTACCTTCTATTTCCCTAGAAAAATAATGGCAAAAATTGGAAGATAAAAATGTGGCAAAGCTACCTTGTGGACCAAAGGATCACTTGGTCCAACAAGAAGTACGAGATTTTGATATTGATTTAACTATATGATATGTGAACTTACATGGCTAAAAATACTATATGTATGCTAAAAACATCAAGATATTGTAAGTACTCAGATTTTTACTATTTTCTAATGCAAAGGTAATTTGTTATATTTTCTCCTTAATTTATCATTTCATTATCGTAAATTTCACTTGATTTGGTATAAAATTCTTGAGTTCTCTATTAATACTAATCTTATAATTGAGCCACAAAAGTGGCTCATGTTTGATTTATGCAAGTTTGAGATAACTTTACACATGATGCCATGAAAGTGATAAAACTACTCAAGTGTGTTCATATATTTGTTTTTATGTCTCTTTCTCTCACTCTTATTACCTAATCTATCACTTTTCATCAAATCTAACATTGTTCGATTGAGATGTTTTAGTTTTTATATATTAATTTAAACAAAGTAAAAAGAGATTCTAAGAAGGAAATTTAATTGAATCAATTATTAATGCAATATTATTTTTTTGAATTGAAAGATCTTTCTCATCTCTTAAATACTTTGTAAAGTTTAGGATAAATTTATAATGAATCTAGATCATTGGCCCCTGGCCCCTTGGTCTCACTAATTACCTCTGGAGGACATCTACTTTGTAAATTCGTAACCTGTTTGTATTATAATGCTAGATATATCTCTACTTATAGTAATTTATCAATTATATTTAAGATTATTTTTATATATATATACATATACATGTGTATATATATATATAATTTTATAAGGTTGCCACATCCATGAAGATATACCTTAGAAGACAAATGCTAAAATACCACTCCCATTCACAACATATGGGTTTTTTTAGCAAATCTATGAAAAAACATATTTATGTCCTACTGAGCTACCAAACTAGTATTAACGAGGCTATTCTAGTAGATATTCACTAAGATGTTTATAAATGTGACTTGTGTTACTAAAATTTTACTATGATGTTTAGAAAAGTGACTTGTGTTGGTCTCAATAAGCCTAATACAATGAAATTTTATATTTTATCAAAATATTCTTATAAAACTTAAAATGTTGGTCTTAGTAACACTATTTTATTAGAATTACTTAGTGTAATAAAAAAATTAGTTAGAAAATGAAAAATTTCCATATGATTCTTAGCTATAAAACATGCTTAATTATGTATTAAAGTTAATTATATTCAAAAACAAGAGTTGGGATAGTTCGAGAATTCCTAATATGGTGTTATTGTAGAAAAAAACGCATTTACAATGCATTTTTGCATTGCAAATGCAAAATTACATATGTTCATCTAATGGGTGATACATATTCTCATTTAGCATATCACATCTTGGGTTAGGATTAGGGCTAGGACTTCCATTCTCCTCTCTCTCTCTCTCTCTCTCTCTCTCTCTCTCTCAGTAGTTTAGAAAGCATTCAACAATAATTTGAAAAAAGAATTCATTTCTTGCCTATAGCTATGAAAGGAAGCAAAAAACTATGGGGCCCTCTTGTATAACATAAACAAAGGAGTGATCACACTTATCCACAAGTAGGAGGAATAAGACTCAATTCACACAAGCACACCCTATCACAATTCTTACCTCAGCTTACAATTTTTTTGGCTAAAGCCATGGCCATCAAACTATCTAGACACCTGAAGATGTGGATCTGACCAAAGCAAAAAGGCTTCATTAAAGGAAGATACATTTTGGTTGCTATCATTGCTCTGTGGAGGGAATAGAGCACTCTAGACAGCACTCCATGACTTGACAAAGCCTATGATATGTTAGAGTGGTACTTTGTGCTTTAATCCCTGATAGATAAGGAACGAGGTCCCATTTTCATCAAAAGAACTAAGATCCTCTTTTTGGGAATGCGAGGGCTATAGAGTCTTAGTAAATGGTCAACTAACCAGGCCCTTTGACTTAAAAAGATCAATAGTGCAGGGATGCCCTTGGCCCCCTTGTTCTTCGGCATTTTTGTTGATGCTTTGTGTTGGCTGGTTTAGAAGGCCATGCTAGAGGGATAGCTTAGGGGATTGGCATATGAGGATCAACTAGACAACTTTATCTATAGCAATTTGCAGATGACACGAATGGGCTAATTCACAACAACCCCCCCAATCCCTTAAGATCTTTTGGCTCCACATGCAAACCTTCTATCTCGCCTCAAGTTCAAAGATCAATCACAACAAAATTAGGATCAAGGCGCTCATGGAGGAACCCCCTGATTGGATTTTGCACTAGGGATGTAAAGTGATACAAGAAGGTCAGATATTTAGGCTTGTAGGAATCTCGATGGGGTTTGGGGTAACACTTCATGAAAGGTGGAAGTGGGTCCTTCAAGATGAATTTGACTTGTGAAAAGGCTTCCAGCACTGGGATGGCAAGGAGAGTCATAGTCTTAAAGTACATCATCATGGCCTCTACTACTATGTACTTTTGGGCCTCATGGAGACCCTCAAATAAGGACCTCAAAATCATGGAGTCTCGATGGAAAAACTTTCTATGGTCAAGGGACTCCAATGTCTATAAAATCCTCAAAGTATCTTGGGTGAGATGGAGATGTGCACAAGGCCCAAAGAACACTGAGGATTGGGCATCCCTAATCTTAATCTTCTGGAAAATAGACTAGCAAGAAAATGGGTCATCAGAAGGAGCTTGCTCCAACCAGAAGAAGACTGAGTAGTGATTTTGAGGAGGGATACCACCTATTCTCAGTTGAAGGGTGTAAACAGTGAAAGAAGGGATACCACCTATTCTCAGTTGAAGGGATACTACCTATTCTTAGTTGAAGGGAGTAAACTGTGGAAGAGCATCCCCAAACTATTGCTGAATTTTGGTGACCTCATATCAAGCCCTAATGGCAGCCCCACTAGTTAAATCAATGTGGAAGGCATGGAACAAACTAAATCCCAAGACCTAGTTAGTGGACCAACTTAGGTTCAAATTCCACATCTTTCACAACTTGATATGGTTCTCCTTGGAGCTTAATACCTACATACCAAAGAGCCCAAAAGCTGTTGAACAAATCTGAAGAGATTCTCAAAGTTAAGGAAGCATAGGAAGAGTTACAGGAAGAGTTTAACATCAAAAGAGAATCTATATATGTAGTCACTCAAGTAAAGATCAAAGAGCTCGCACACGCTGAAGAACGATGTCTATTTTGCAAAGACACTGAACTGGACTCCTACATCTACAATCTAGCTATGTCTACTAAGAGTGATCTTGAATGGAGAATACCGGTATGTATTGGTCCTGAGTTAGGCTTCTCAATGTAAAAAGCTTTAGTGGGATCGGTGGATAGTCTTGTATCTTTTTCCTTTCTTCTTCTCGTTCTTTATATATATATATATATATATATATATATATATATATATATATATATATATAAAGAGAGAAAAGCTACATTATGTCATGGGAAATTTCTAGCTTTGTAATCGACATGCTAATTGGCATGCTAATGCTAGTGGGATGCGACTCTTACTTGCTTGCTATATCCATACAGCAACTCAAGAAGTCTTTAATATTTAGTAGGTCCACAAATAGGGAGAAACCTTGAAGGCCCTTACACATGGATCAAATTTACATGCTGAATTGAGAGATTTCTTACGTATAATTGGAATACCTTTGTCATTATGTGGTACCATGGATGTGGAACTCCTCACCAAATCGATCACCATTGAGCGTGGTGTTCAGTGTGACTCCAGGTAAACTCCAAATTAGATGCTATAACCTTGTGCGCAAAGTCAATGTTATTATGTCACTACCATAGGCAATAATAGTAACGAATCTAGTGTGTACATAGTATATGAGAGAAAATACATGATACAAGAATGGGTAGGGGTAGAAAGCCGGGGGGGAGAGAGATTGACATAGATAAAACTTAGAAAAGGTTTAAATTGGCAAGGGGGCTAACTATTCAAAGTGGCAAGGGGGCTAGGTACTCAACCATGGAGAATTATTATTTTTGGGTTAAAATAATCTCTTTAAAATTTTAAGAGATCTCCCCCTTGAGTTTTACATTGGCTTAAGTTCACCTTTAGGATAAAAGTTCCCCCTATTTTTTACTCTGATGAGTAGGTTACTGATGAGTAGGTTACCTATAAAGCTTTTTGCAAATAAATTTTGTGTCACATAAATATAACTAACATTAAGTCATTTCTCTAAATTTATTTAGAATGTAAGGCATTGTAATTGTTTATGATAAAAGAGTTGCATAACTACAAATTCTTATAGATTCTAAATATCATCAAATACCTTTCCACACTTTCAATCTACATCAATGAAGACTAGTCTTTTATACTATGAATTTATTAATCTCACTTCTTTTTAGCAAGAAACACCCAAATCATTGTGTTTTACTAAGTAATGGTGTGCTATCCACATGGCCTTATCTCTTTTACATCCATTATGCAAAGCAAAATGATCTCTCTCTCTCTCTCTCTCTCTCTCTCTCTAGATTCTAGATGTTAGCTTGCACAATCGAGAGCTCACACATCACTCTCACTTTCTGTCTATATCCCTCTCTTTGTTCATGTATGCAACCATTTCTCTTTGTTCCCTTTCTCCATTTGTGTATCCAACCCATCTCACTCTCTCTATCTCTCTAGCTAATGTGTGAGATAGGGGAGGAGAGGAGCAAGCCACATACATTCATCAAACCTAA